>NW_025960414.1:0-38861 GCF_023159225.1 Perognathus longimembris pacificus
AGACCTGAAGACCAATGGAACAGAATTGAAAACCCAGAATTAAACCCACAGAACTATGCCTACTTAATCTTTGATAAAGGAGCTAAAAACAATAGTATGGAAGAAAGATAGCCTCTTTAACAAGTGGTGCTGGCAAAACTGGCTCAACACATGCAACAAACTAAAACTAGATCCTTATATATCACCCTGCACCAAAATCAATTCCAAATGGATTAAAGACCTTGAAATCAAAACAGGCACCCTGAAGACACTAAAGGAAGGAGTAGGAGAAACACTTGGGCTCCTTGGCACAGGACAGAACTTCCTTAACAAAGACCCTGAAATGCTACAAATCAAAGAAAGGTTGGACAAATGGGACTGCATCAAACTTCAGAGCTTCTGCACGGCAAAGGACATAGCTCTCAAGATAAACAGAAAGCCCACAGACTGGGAGAAAATCTTTACCGGACATTCAACAGACAAAGGCCTCATCTCTAAAATATATGCAGAACTAAAAAAATTACCTTCTTCCAAAACAAAACTGCAAAGAACAAATAGCCCCCTCATCAAGTGGGCTAAAGACTTACAAAGAAACTTCTCTGATGAGGAAATGAGAATGGCCAATAGACATATGAAAAAATGCTCTACATCACTGGCCATAAAGGAAATGCAAATCAAAACAACATTGAGATTCCATCTCACCCCAGCAAGAATGTCATATATCAAGAAAACTAATAATAACAATTGTTGGAGGGGATGTGGCCAAAAGGGAACCCTACTTCATTGTTGGTGGGAATGTAAACTGGTTCAGCCACTCTGGCAAGCAGTATGGAGATTCCTCAGAAGGCTCAATATAGAACTCCCCTATGACCCAGCAGCCCCACTGTTGGGTATCTATCCAAAAGACCAAAAACAAAATCACAGTAATGCCACCAGCACAACAATGTTCATCGCAGCACAGTTTGTCATAGCGAGAAGCTGGAACCAACCCAGATGCCCCTCCATAGATGAATGGATCAGGAAAATGTGGTACATTTACACAATGGAATTTTATGCCTCTATCAGAAAGAATGACATTGTTCCATTTGTAAGGAAATGGAAGGACTTGGAAAAAGTTATACTAAGTGAAGTGAGCCAGACCCAAAGAAACATGGACTCTATGGCCTCCCTTATTGGGAATAATTAGTACAGGTTTAGGCAAGCCATAGCAGAGCATCACAAGGCCCAATAGCTATACCCTTATGATCACATAAGATGATGCTAAGTGAAATGAACTCCATGATATGGAAACAAGTGATATATCACAGTTATAACTACTTTCAACGTCCTATGTGTATGTGTAGTTTCTATTATTGATGATGTTTTGTATCACCTTCCTATGTTTGTACCTACACTATCTCTGTAATCTTATCTGAGTATATTGGAACCGTGTTTACTGGTATTGGAAGTAGGAAATTCAAAGGGAATACCAAATTCGAGAGACACAGGGTAAAAAAAGAGAAATAACTACAAAAGCAATACTTGTAAAACTGTTTGCTGTAAGTGAACTGAACAACTGGGGGGGGAGAGGGAAAGGGGGGGAGGGAGGGGAGTATGAGGGACAAGGCAACAAACAGTACAAGAAATGTATCCAATGCCCAACGTATGACACTGTAACCTCTCTGTACGTCAGTTTGATAATAAAATTTGAGAAAAAAAAATACACAGGGGAAAGGATAATGTACTGGGAACTCCTCAGAATAATCTGATTCGTGGTGAGGGGTGAGAGATAAAAGCTCATTTAGGAATGAGATGAACATGCTGCGTAGGTAGCTGTTTATCAGTAAATATCTCCACTGAGATTAAGAAAAGCAGTAGCGTAATAAATTAAGTACTTCCTGGTATGGTTACTGTACTGGTAACTCCCCCAAAGAATCTGGATTTTGGTGAGGGAACAGGGAAAAAAGCTCATTTAGTACCTGCACTTACGAAGGGGGTAGGTAGCTGTATATCAGGGAGTATCCCTACTCAGAATAAAAACAGCTGGAGCATGTTAAGGTAATTACACAGGGGAAAGGATAATGTACTGGGAACTCTCAGAAGAATCTGATTTGTGGTGAAGGGAGAGAGATAAAAGCTCATTTAGGAACGACATGAACATGCTGCGTAGGTAGCTGTTTGTCAGTAAATATCTCCACTGAGATTAAGAAAAGCAGTAGCTTAATGAATTAAGTACTTCCTGGTATGGTTACTGTACTGGTAACTCCCCAAAAGAATCTGGATTTTGGTTAGGGAACAGAGAAAAAAGCTCATTTAGGACCTGCACTTATGAGGGGGTTGGCACCTGTATATCAGGGAGTATCCCTTCTGAGAATGAAATCAGCTGGAGATTGTTTAGGTAAACACAGGGGAAAGGATAATGTACTTGGAACTCCTCAGAAGAATCTGATTTGTGGTGAGGGGACAGAGATAAAACCTCATTTAGGAACGACATGAACATGCTGCGTATGTAGCTGTTTATCAGTAAATATCTCCACTGAGATTAAGAAAAGCAGTAGCTTAATAAACTAAGTACTTCCTGGTATGGTGACTGTACTGGTAACTCCCCAAAAGAATCTGGATTGTGGTGAGGGAACAGAGAAAAAAGCTCATTTAGGACCTGCACTTACGAAGGTGGTACAAAGCAGTATATCAGGGAGTATCCCTTCTGAGAATAAAAACAGCTGGAGATGGTTAAGGTAATTACACAGGGGAAAGGATAATGTACTTGGAACTCCTCAGAAGAATCAGATTTGTGGCGAGAGGAGAGAGATAAAACCTCATTTAGGAACGACATTAACATGCTGCGTATGTAGCTGTTTATCTGTAAGTATCTCCACTGAGATTAAGAAAAGCAGTAGCTTAATAAATGAAGTACTTCCTGGTATGGTGACTGTACTGGTAACTCCCCAAAAGAATCTGGATTGTGGTGAGGGGAACAGAGAAAATGCTCATTTAGGACCTGCACTTACGAAGGGGGTAGGCAGCTGTATATCAGGGAGTATCCCTTCTGAGAATAAATACAGCTGGAGCTTGTTAAGGTAAGTACACAGGGGGAAAGGATAATGTACTGGGAACTCCTCAGAAGAATCTGATTTGTGCCGAGGAGAGAGAGATAAAAGCTCATTTAGGAACGACATGAACATGCTGCGTACGTAGCAGTTTATCAGTAAATATCTCCACTGAGATTAAGAAAAGCAGTAGCTTAATAAATTAAGTTCTTCCTTGTATGGTTACTGTACTGTTAACTCCCCAAAGAATCTGGATTGTGGTGAGGGAACAGAGGAAAAAAGCTGATTTAGGACCTGCAGTTACGAAGGGGGTAGGCAGCTGTATATCAGGGAGTATCCCTTCTGAGAATAAATACAGCTGGAGCTTGTTAAGGTAATAACATCGAGGAAAGGTTAATGTACTGGGAACTCCTCAGAAGAATCTGATTTGTGGTGACGGGAGAGATATAAAAGCTCATTTATGAACGACATGAACATACTGGGTAGGTAGCTGTTTTTCAGTAAATATCTCCACTGAGATTAAGAAAAGCAGTAGCTTAATAAATTAAGTACTTCCTGGTATGGTTACTGTAGTGGTAACTCCCTAAAAGAATCTGGACTGTGCTGAGGGAACAGAGAAAAAAGCTCATTTAGGACCTGCACTTACGAAGGGGATAGGCAGCTGTATATCAGGGAGTATCCCTTCTGAGAATAATACAGCTGGAGCTTGTTAAGGTAAGTACACAGGGGAAAGGATAATGTACTGGGAACTCCTCAGAAGAATCTGATTTATGGTGAGGGGAGAGAGATAAAAGCTCATTTAGGAACGACATGAACATGCTGCGTAGGTAGATGTTTATCAGTAAATATCTCCACTGAGATTAAGAAAAGCAGTAGCTTAATAAAATAAGTATTTAATGGTATGGTTACTGTACTGGTAACTCCCCAAAAGAATCTGGATTGTGGTGAGGGAACAGAGAAAAATGCTCATTTAGGACCTGCACTTACGAAGGGGGTAGGCAGCTGTATATCAGGGAGTATCCCTTCTGAGAATAAAAACTGGTGCAGCTTGTTAAGGTAATTACACAGGGGAAAGGATAATGTACTGGGAACTCCTCAGAAGAATCTGATTTGTGGTGAGGGGGAGAGAGATAAAATCTCATTTAGGAACGACATGAACATGCTGTGTAGGTAGCTGTTTATCAGTAAATATCTCCACTGAGATTAAGAAAAGCAGTAGCCTAATAAATAAAGTACTTCCTGGTTTGGTTACTGTAGTGGAATCACCCCCAAAAGAATCTGGATTGTGGTTAGAGAACAGAGAAAAAAGCTCATTTAGGACCTGCAGTTACGAAGGGGGGTAGGCAGCTGTATATCAGGGAATATCCCTTCTGAGAATAAAAACAGCTGGAGCTTGTTAAGGTAATAACATCGAGGAAAGGTTAATGTACTGGGAACTCCTCAGAAGAATCTGATTTGTGGTGACGGGAGAGATATAAAAGCTCATTTATGAACGACATGAACATACTGGGTAGGTAGCTGTTTTTCAGTAAATATCTCCACTGAGATTAAGAAAAGCAGTAGCTTAATAAATTAAGTACTTCCTGGTATGGTTACTGTAGTGGTAACTCCCTAAAAGAATCTGGACTGTGCTGAGGGAACAGAGAAAAAAGCTCATTTAGGACCTGCACTTACGAAGGGGGTAGGCAGCTGTATATCAGGGAGTATCCCTTCTGAGAATAAATACAGCTGGAGCTTGTTAAGGTAAGTACACAGGGGAAAGGATAATGTACTGGGAACTCCTCAGAAGAATCTGATTTATGGTGAGGGGGAGAGAGATAAAAGCTCATTTAGGAACGACATGAACATGCTGCGTAGGTAGATGTTTATCAGTAAATATCTCCACTGAGATTAAGAAAAGCAGTAGCTTAATAAAATAAGTATTTAATGGTATGGTTACTGTACTGGTAACTCCCCAAAAGAATCTGGATTGTGGTGAGGGAACAGAGAAAAATGCTCATTTAGGACCTGCACTTACGAAGGGGGTAGGCAGCTGTATATCAGGGAGTATCCCTTCTGAGAATAAAAACTGGTGCAGCTTGTTAAGGTAATTACACAGGGGAAAGGATAATGTACTGGGAACTCCTCAGAAGAATCTGATTTGTGGTGAGGGGAGAGAGATAAAAGCTCATTTAGGAACGACATGAACATGCTCATTTAGGAACGACATGAACATGCTGCGTAGGTAGCTGATTATCAGTAAATATCTCCACTGAGAGTAAGAAAAGCAGTAGCTTAATAAAATAAGTACTTCCTGGTATGGTTACTGTACTGGTAACTCCCCAAAAGACTCTGGATAGTGGTGAGCGAACAGAGAAAAAAGCTCATTTAGAACCTGCACTTACGCAGGGGGTAGGCAGCAGTATATCAGGGAGTATCCCTTCTGAGAGTAAGAACAGCTGGAGCTTGTTAAGGTAAATATATAGAGGTAAGGTTAATTTACTGGTAACTCCTCAGAAGAATCTGATTTGTGGTGAGGGGAGAGAGATAAAAGCTCATTTAGGAAAGACATGAACATACTGGGTAAGGAGCTGTTTATCAGTAAATATCTCCACTGAGATTGACAAAAGCAGTAGCTTAATAAATTAAGAAGTTCCTGGTATGGTTACTGTACTGGTAACTCCCGCAAAGATTCTGGATTGTGGTGAGGGAACAGAGAAAAAAGCTCATTTAGGACCTGCACTTACGAAGGGGGTAGGCAGCTGTATATCAGGGAGTATCCCTTCCGAGAATAAAAACAGCTGGAGCTTGTTAAGGTAATTACACAGGGGAAAGGATAATGTACTGGAAAATCCTCAGAAGAATCTGATTTGTGGTGAGGGAGAGAGATAAAAGCTCATTTTGGAACGACATGAACATGCTGCGTAGGTAGGTGTTTATCAGTAAATATCTCCACTGAGATTAAGAAAAGCAGTAGCTTAATAAATTAAGTACTTCCTGGTATAGTTACTGTACTGGAAACTCCCCAAAAGAATCTGGATTGTGGTGAGGGAACAGAGAAAAAAAGCTCATTTTGGACCTGAACTTACGAAGGGGGTAGGCAGCTGTATATCCAGGGAGTATCCCTTCTTAGAATAAAAACAGCAGGAGCTTGTTAAGGTAATTACTCAGGGGAAAGGATAATGTACTGGGAACTCCTCAAAAGAATGTGATTTGTGGTGAGGGGAGAGAGATAAAAGCTCAATTAGGAACGACATGAACATGCTGGGTAGGTAGGTGTTTATCAGTAAATATCTCCACTGAGATTAAAAAAAGCAGTAGCTTAATAAATTAAGTACTTCCTGGTATGGTTACTGTACTGGTAACTCCCCAAAAGAATCTGGATTGTGGTGAGGGAACAGAGAAAAAAGCTATTTAAGACCTGCAATTACAGAGGGGGTAGGCAACTGTATATCAGGGAGTATCCCTTCTGAGAATAAAAACAGCTGGAGCTTGTTAAGGTAATTCCACAGGGGAAAGGATAATGTACTGAGCACTCCTCAGAAGAATCTGATTTGTGTTGAGGGGGAGAGAGATAAAAGCTCATTTAGGAACGACATGAACATGCTGCTTAGGTAGGTATTTATCAGTAAATATCTCCCCTGAGATTAAGAAAAGCAGTAGCTTAATAAATTAAGTACTTCCTGGTATGGTTACTGTACTGGTAACACCCCAAAATAATCTGGATTGTGGTGAGGGAAGAGAGAAAAATGCTCATTTAGGACCTGTACTTACGAAGGGGTTAGGCAGCTGTATATCAGGGAGTATCCCTTCTGAGAATAAAAACAGCTGGAGCTTGTTAAGGTAATTACACAGGGGAAAGGATAATGTACTGGGAACTCCTCAGAACAATCTGATTTGTGGTGAGGGGAGAGAGATACAAGCTCATTTAGCAAGGACATGAACATGCTGCGTAGGTAGATGTTTATCAGTAAATAACTGCACTGAGATTAAGAAAAGCAGTAGCTTAATAAATTAAGTACTTCCTGTTATGCATACTGTACTGGTAACACCCCAAAACAATCTGTATTTTGGTGAGGGAACAGAAAAAAAAGCTCATTTAGGCCCCTGCATTTATGAAGGGGGTCGGCAGCTGTATATTAGGGAGTATCCCTTCTAAGAATAAGAACAGCTGGAGCTTGTTAAGGTAATTACATCGAGGAGAGGTTAATGTACTGGGAACTTCTCAGAAGAATCTGATCTGTGGTGAGGGGATAGATAAAAGCTCTTTAATAAACGACATGAACATAATGGGTAGGTAGGTGTTTATCAATAAATATCTCCACTGAGATTAAGAAAAGCAGTACCTTAATAAATTAAGTACTTCCTGGTATGGTTACTGTACTGGGAAGTCCCTTAAAGGATCTGAATTGTGGTGAGGGAACAGAGAAAAAATTTCATTTAGGTCCTGCACACACGAAGGTGGTAGGCAGCTGTACATCAGGGAGTATCCCTTCTGATAATAAGAGCAGCTGGAGCTTGTAAAGGTAATTACATTGAGGAAAGTTTAATGTACTGGGAACTCCTCAGAAGAATCTGATTTGTGGTGAGGGGGAGAGAGATAAAAGCTCATTTAGGAACGACATGAACATGCTGTGTAGGTAGCTGTTTATCAGTAAATATCTCCACTGAGATTAAGAAAAGCAGTAGCTTAATAAACTAAGTTCTTCCTTGTATGGTTACTGTACTGTTAACTCCCCAGAGAATCTGGATTGTGGTGAGTTAACAGAGAAAAAAGCTCATTTAGGACCTGCAGTTACGAAGGGGGTTGGCAGCTGTATATCAGGGAGTATCCCTTCTGAGAATAAAAACTGGTGCAGCTTGTTAAGGTAATTACACAGGGGAAAGGATAATGTACTGGGAACTCCTCAGAAGAATCTGATTTGTGGTGAGGGGAGAGAGATAAAATCTCATTTAGGAACGAAATGAACATACTGGGTAGGTAGCTGTTTATCAGTAAATATCTCCACTGAGATTAAGAAAAGCAGTAGCTCAATAAATTAAGTACTTCCTGGGATGTTTACTGTACTGGTAACTCCCCAAAAGAAACTGGATTGCGGTGAGGGAACAGAGAAAAAAGCTCTTTAGGACATGCAGTTAAGAAGGGGGTAGGCAGCTGTTATATCAGGGAGTATCCCTTCTGAGAATAAAAACTGCTGGATCTTCTTAAGGTAATTAAACAGGGGAAAGGATAATGTACTGGGAACTCCTCATAAGAATCTGATTTGTAGTGAGGGGAGAAAGATAAAAGCTCATTTAGGAACGACATGAACATGCTCATTTAGGAACGACATGAACATGCTGCGTAGGTAGCTGATTATCAGTAAATATCTCCACTGAGAGTAAGAAAAGCAGTAGCTTAATAAAATAAGTACTTCCTGGTATGGTTACTATACTGGTAACTCCCCAAAAGAATCTGGGTAGTGGTGAGCGAACAGAGAAAAAAGCTCATTTAGAACCTGCACTTACGCAGGGGGTAGGCAGCAGTATATCAGGGATTATCCCTTCTGAGAGTAAGAACAGCTGGAGCTTGTTAAGGTAATTACATCGAGGTAAGGTTAATGTACTGGGAACTCCTCAGAAGAATCTGATTTGTGGTGAGGGGAAAGAGATAAAAGCTCATTTTGGAACGACATGAACATGCTGCGTAGGTAGGTGTTTATCAGTAAATATCTCCACTGAGATTAAGAAAAGCAGTAGCTTAATAAATTAAGTACTTCCTGGTATAGTTACTCTACTGGAAAATCCCCAAAACAATCTGGATTGTGGTGACGGAACAGAGAAAAAAAGCTCATTTAGGACCTGAACTTACGAAGGGGGTAGGCAGCTGTATATCAGGGAGTATTCCTTCTCAAAATAAAAACAGCAGGAGCTTGTTAAGGTAATTACTCAGGGGAAAGGATAATGTACTGGGAAATCCTCAGAAGAATCTGATTTGTGGTGAGGGGAGAGAGATAAAAGCTCATTTAGGAACGACATGAACATGCTCATTTAGGAACGACATGAACATGCTGCGTAGATAGCTGATTATCAGTAAATATCTCCACTGAGAGTAAGAAAAGCAGTAGCTTAATAAAATAAGTACTTCCTGGTATGGTTACTGTACTGGTAACTCCTCAAAAGAATCTGGATAGTGGTGATTGAACAGAGAAAAAAGCTCATTTATGACCTGCACTTACGAATGTGATACACAGCTGTATATCAGGGAGTATCCCTTCTGAGAATAAAATCAGCTGGAGCTTGTTAAGGTAATTACACAGGGGAAAGGATAATGTACTGGGAACTCCTCAGAAGAGTCTGATTTGTGGTGAGGGGGAGAGATTAAAACTCATATAGGAACGAAATGAACATGCTGCGTAGTTAGCTGTTTATCAGTAAATATCTCCACTGAGATTAAGAAAAGCAGTAACTTAATAAATTAAGTACTTACTGGTATGGTTACTGTACTGGTAACTCCCCAAAAGAATCTGGATTATGGTGAGGGAACAGGGAAAAAAGCTCATTTAGGACCTGCACTTACGAAGGGGGTAGGTAGCTGTATATCAGGGAGTATCCCTACTCAGAATAAAAACAGCTGGAGCATGTTAAGGTAATTACACAGGGGAAAGGATAATGTACTGGGAACTCCTCAGAAGAATCTGATTTGTGGTGAAGGAGAGAGAGATAATAGCTCATTTAGGAACGACATGAACATGCTGCGTAGGTAGCTGTTTATCAGTAAATATCTCCACTGAGATTAAGAAAAGCAGTAGCTTAATGAATTAAGTACTTCCTGGTATGGTTACTGTACTGGTAACTCCCCAAAAGAATCTGGATTGTGGTGAGGGAACAGAGAAAAATGCGCATTTAGGACCTGCACTTAGAAGGGGGTAGGCACCTGTATATCAGGGAGTATCCCTTCTGAGAATGAAATCAGCTGGAGATTGTTTAGGTAATTACACAGGGGAAAGGATAATGTACTTGGAACTCCTCAGAAGAATCTGATTTGTGGTGAGGGGACAGAGATAAACCTCATTTAGGAACGACATGAACATGCTGCGTAGGTAGCTGTTTATCAGTAAATATCTCCACTGAGATTAAGAAAAGCAGTAGCTTAATAAACTAAGTACTTCCTGGTATGGTGACTGTACTGGTAACTCCCCCAAAAGAATCTGGATTGTGGTGAGGGAACAGAGAAAAAAGCTCATTTAGGACCTGCACTTACGAAGGTGGTACAAAGCTGTATATCAGGGAATATCCCTTCTGAGAATAAAAACAGCTGGAGATGGTTAAGGTAATTACACAGGGGAAAGGATAATGTACTGGGAACTCCTCAGAAGAATCTGATTTGTGGTGAGGGGAGAGAGATAAAATCTCATTTAGGAACGAAATGAACATACTGGGTAGGTAGCTGTTTATCAGTAAATATCTCCACTGAGATTAAGAAAAGCAGTAGCTCAATAAATTAAGTACTTCCTGGATGTTTACTGTACTGGTAACTCCCAAAAGAAACTGGATTGCGGTGAGGGAACAGAGAAAAAAGCTCTTTAGGACATGCAGTTAAGAAGGGGGTAGGCAGCTGTATATCAGGGAGTATCCCTTCTGAGAATAAAAACTGCTGGATCTTCTTAAGGTAATTAAACAGGGGAAAGGATAATGTACTGGGAACTCCTCATAAGAATCTGATTTGTAGTGAGGGGAGAAAGATAAAAGCTCATTTAGGAACGACATGAACATGCTCATTTAGGAACGACATGAACATGCTGCGTAGGTAGCTGATTATCAGTAAATATCTCCACTGAGAGTAAGAAAAGCAGTAGCTTAATAAAATAAGTACTTCCTGGTATGGTTACTATACTGGTAACTCCCCAAAAGAATCTGGGTAGTGGTGAGCGAACAGAGAAAAAAGCTCATTTAGAACCTGCACTTACGCAGGGGGTAGGCAGCAGTATATCAGGGATTATCCCTTCTGAGAGTAAGAACAGCTGGAGCTTGTTAAGGTAATTACATCGAGGTAAGGTTAATGTACTGGGAACTCCTCAGAAGAATCTGATTTGTGGTGAGGGGAGAGAGATAAAAGCTCATTTAGGAAAGACATGAACATACTGGGTAAGTAGCTGTTTATCAGTAAATATCTCCACTGAGATTAAGAAAAGCAGTAGCTTAATAAATTAAGAAGTTCCTGGTATGTTTACTGTACTGGTAACTCCCGCAAAGATTCTGGATTGTGGTGAGGGAACAGAGAAAAAAGCTCATTTAGGACCTGTACTTACGAAGGGGGGTAGGAAGATGTATATCAGGGAGTATCCCTTCTGAGAATAAAAACAGCTGGAGCTTGTTAAGGTAATTACACAGGGGGAAAGGATAAAGTACTGGGAAATCCTCAGAGGAATCTGATTTGTGGTGAGGGTAGAGAGATAAAAGCTCATTTTGGAACGACATGAACATGCTGCGTAGGTAGGTGTTTATCAGTAAATATCTCCACTGACATTAAGAAAAGCAGTAGCTTAATAAATTAAGTACTTCCTGGTATAGTTACTCTACTGGAAAATCCCCAAAACAATCTGGATTGTGGTGACGGAACAGAGAAAAAAAAGCTCATTTAGGACCTGAACTTACGAAGGGGGTAGGCAGCTGTATATCAGGGAGTATTCCTTCTCAAAATAAAAACAGCAGGAGCTTGTTAAGGTAATTACTCAGGGGAAAGGATAATGTACTGGGAAATCCTCAGAAGAATCTGATTTGTGGTGAGGGGGAGAGAGATAAAAGCTCATTTAGGAACGACATGAACATGCTCATTTAGGAACGACATGAACATGCTGCGTAGATAGCTGATTATCAGTAAATATCTCCACTGAGAGTAAGAAAAGCAGTAGCTTAATAAAATAAGTACTTCCTGGTATGGTTACTGTACTGGTAACTCCTCAAAGAATCTGGATAGTGGTGATTGAACAGAGAAAAAAGCTCATTTATGACCTGCACTTACGAATGTGATACACAGCTGTATATCAGGGAGTATCCCTTCTGAGAATAAAATCAGCTGGAGCTTGTTAAGGTAATTACACAGGGGAAAGGATAATGTACTGGGAACTCCTCAGAAGAGTCTGATTTGTGGTGAGGGGGAGAGATTAAAACTCATATAGGAACGAAATGAACATGCTGCGTAGTTAGCTGTTTATCAGTAAATATCTCCACTGAGATTAAGAAAAGCAGTAACTTAATAAATTAAGTACTTACTGGTATGGTTACTGTACTGGTAACTCCCCAAAAGAATCTGGATTATGGTGAGGGAACAGAGAAAAAAGCTCATTTAGGACCTGCAATTACGAAGGGGGTAGGCAGCTGTATATCAAGGAGTATCCCTTCTGAGAATAAAAACAGCTGGAGCTTGTTAAGGTTATTACACAGGGGAAAGAATAATGTACTGGGAACTCCTCAGAAGAATCTGATTTGTGGTGAAGAGAGAGAGATAAAAGCTCATTTAGGAACGACATGAACATGCTGCGTAGGTAGCTGTTTATCAGTAAATATCTCCACTGAGATTAAGAAAAGCAGTAGCTTAATAAACTAAGTACTTCCTGGTATGTTTACTGTACTGGTAACTCCCCAAAAGAATCTGGATTTTGGTGAGGGAACAGGGAAAAAAGCTCATTTAGGACCTGCACTTACGAAGGGGGGTAGGTAGCTGTATATCAGGGAGTATCCCTACTCAGAATAAAAACAGCTGGAGCATGTTAAGGTAATTACACAGGGGAAAGGATAATGTACTGGGAACTCCTCAGAAGAATCTGATTTGTGGGGAAGGGGAGAGGAGATAAAAGCTCATTTAGGAACGACATGAACATGCTGCGTAGGTAGCTGTTTATCAGTAAATATCTCCACTGAGATTAAGAAAAGCAGTAGCTTAATGAATTAAGTACTTCCTGGTATGGTTACTGTACTGGTAACTCCCCAAAAGAATCTGGATTGTGGTGAGGGAACAGAGAAAAATGCTCATTTAGGACCTGCACTTACAAGGGGGTAGGCACCTGTATATCAGGGAGTATCCCTTCTGAGAATGAAATCAGCTGGAGATTGTTTAGGTAATTACACAGGGGAAAGGATAATGTACTTGGAACTCCTCAGAAGAATCTGATTTGTGGTGAGGGGACAGAGATAAAACCTCATTTAGGAACGACATGAACATGCTGCGTAGGTAGCTGTTTATCAGTAAATATCTCCACTGAGATTAAGAAAAGCAAGTAGCTTAATAAACTAAGTACTTCCTGGTATGGTGACTGTACTGGTAACTCCCCAAAAGAATCTGGATTGTGGTGAGGGAACAGAGAAAAAAGCTCATTTAGGACCTGCACTTACGAAGGTGGTACAAAGCTGTATATCAGGGAATATCCCTTCTGAGAATAAAAACAGCTGGAGATGGTTAAGGTAATTACACAGGGGAAAGGATAATGTACTTGGAACTCCTCAGAAGAATCAGATTTGTGGCGAGGGGAGAGAGATAAAACCTCATTTAGGAACGACATGAACATGCTGCGTATGTAGCTGTTTATCAGTAAATATCTCCACAGAGATTAAGAAAAGCAGTAGCTTAATAAATGAAGTACTTCCTGGTATGGTGACTGTACTGTTAACTCCCCAAAAGAATCTGGATTGTGGTGAAGGAACAGAGAAAAAAGCTCATTTAGGACCTGCAGTTACTAAGGGGGTAGGCAGCAGTATATCAGGGAGTATCCCTTCTGAGAATAAAAACAGCTGGATCTTCTTAAGGTAATTAAACAGGGGAAAGGATAATGTACTGGGAACTCCTCATAAAAATCTGATTTGTAGTGAGGGGAGAGAGATAAAAGCTCATTTAGGAACGACATGAACATGCTCATTTAGGAACGACATGAACATGCTGCGTAGGTAGCTGATTATCAGTAAATATCTCCACTGAGAGTAAGAAAAGCAGTAGCTTAATAAAATAAGTACTTCCTGGTATGGTTACTGTACTGGTAACTCCCAAAAAGAATCTGGATTGTGGTGAGCGAACAGAGAAAAAAGCTCATTTAGGACGTGCACTTACGCAGGAGGTAGGCAGCAGTGTATCAGGGAGTACCCCTTCTGAGAATAAGAACAGCTGGAGCTTGTAAAGGTAATTACACAGGGGAAAGGATAATGTACTGGGAACTCCTCAGAAGAATCTGATTTGTGGTGAGGGGAGAGAGATAAAAGCTCATTTAGGAACGACCTGAACATACTGGGTAGGTAGCTGTTTATCAGGAAATATCTCCACTGAGATTAAGAAAAGCAGTAGCTTAAAAAATTAAGTACTTCCTGGAATGGTTACTGTACTGGTAACTCCCCAAAAGAATCTGGATTGTGGTGAGGGAACAGAGAAAAAAGCTCATTTAGGACCTGCACTTACGAATGTGGTACACAGCTGTATATCAGGGAGTATCCCTTCTGATTATAAGAACAGCTGGAACATGTTAAGGTAATTACATCGAGGACAGGTTAACGTATTGGGAACTCCTCAGAAGAATCAGATTTGTGGTGAAGGGAGAGAGATAAAAGCTCATTTAGGAACGACATGAACATACTGGGTAGGTAGCTCTTTATCAGTAAATATCTCCACTGAGGTTAAGAAAAGCAGTAGCTTATTAAATTAAGTACTTCGTGGTATGGTTACTCTACTGGTAACTCCCCAAAAGAATCTGGATTGTGGTGAGGGACAGAGAAAAAAGCTCATTTAGGACCTGCACGTACGAAGGGGATAGGCAGCTGTATATCAGGGAGTATCCCTTCTGAGAATAAAAACAGCTGGAGCTTGTTAAGGTAATTACATCGAGGAGAGGTTAATGTACTGGGAACTTCTCAGAAGAATCTGATTTGTGTTGATGGGATAGATAAAAGCTCTTTAATAAACGACATGAACATAATGGGTAGGTATGTGTTTATCAATAAATATTTCAAGGGATTTCAAGTGTTTCCCATGACCCCCAAAAGCAGCTTCAAGTTTTCCCAGGACCATCCAGGGTGGTTTTAAGTGTCCCCGAGACCGCTGAGGGCGGTTTCAAGTGTCCACACGAGCACCTTGGTGGATGGAGGGCGGTTTCCACTGTCCCCATGAGCATCCAGGGCAGTTTTGAGTGTCCCGCAAGACCCACAAGGGCAGTTTCAAGTATCCCTGGCACCACCGAGGGCGGTTTCGAGCCCCCCCCCATCCCACCCGGTGTCCCTCCATTCATCTGTGGCAGTTTTCAGAACACTTTGACCCCTTACGAAACATGAGCATTGCCTGCGGCCCCCGGGGCTGGCAGGTATGGTGGGCGCCACACAGGACCTGGAGGCAGTGGAGCAAGCATGACTTCCGGTACCAGCTGGCCCTGTGCATGTGAGTACTCAGTGCAACACCCGGGAGTACTCGGTCCAGCACTGGCGGGGAGTATTTAGTCCAGCATGAGTCGGGACTGGTTGGGGTTCCGGATTGGTGTGGGTTGGGAGTACTCAGTCCAGCACTGGGGAGAGATGGGAGTACTCAGTCCAGCACCAGGGAGGGATGGGAGTACTCAGTGCAGCACCCGGGAGTACTCAGTCCAGCACTGGCGGGTAGTACTCGGTCCAGCATGGGTTGGGAGGGGGTGGGGTTCCGGATTGGTGTGGGTTGGGAGTACTCAGTCCAGCACCGGGGAGGGATGGGAGTACTCAGTCCAGCACCAGGGAGTACTGGTTTGTAGCACCTTGGACTACTCAGTCCAGTATTGGTTGGGAGAGGTGGGTTTCAGGATTAGTGTGAAAATGGGAGTACTCAGCCCAGCACTGGGGAGTACTCTGCACAGCACCTGGGAGTACTAAGCACAGCACCCAGAAGTACACGGTCCAGCACCCTGCCCCGCAGTCAGTGCTGACTGAGGCCTGTGCTCTGTTCTTTTAGCATGGCGCCCAGCTGGTGTCCCAGATCTCCCAGGTGAGTGCTCCTATCCCCCCTCCCGCTGTGCCCAGGGGCCTGGACCCTCGAGACCCCGCCTGGAACCGCCCCGTGCCTCAGTTTACCCCTGCCCCATGGCGAGTCTCCGCCCACATTGAGGTCTTGAGAGGCTCAGGCAACACCTACGCCCTGTGCATCCGGGCCGGGGACGCCCGCACTCTGACCTAGGGCTCCTGGAGCAACACGGTGGAGTTTGGGGAGCAGAGGGCGGTTTCAACTGTCTTCAGGGAGGTTTTAAGTGTCCCCAGGAGTGGAGGTTCTGGGTGGGGGGTGGTTTTAAGTGTCCCCAGGACCATTTTGGGCCTGTGGGTGGATGGAGGGCGGTTTCAAGTGTCCCCAGGGGGAAGGGGTCTGGGTTGGTTCATTTCAAGTGTCTCCAGGGTGGGGAGGGGTCTGTGGGGAGTGGTTTCAAGTATCCCCAGGGCGGTTTCAAGTGTCCTGAGGGTGGTTTCTAGTATCCCAATGGGGAGGGGCTCTTGGGGGGGTGGTTTCAAGTGTAACCAGGACCAACTTGGGCCTGTGGGTGGATGGAGGGCGGTTTTCAAGTGTCCCCAAGGGGAGGGGTTCTGGGTGAGGGTCGGTTTCAAGTGTCCCAGGATGGGGGCAGTTCTTTAGGGGGGTGGTTTCAAGTGTCTCCAAGGCAACCCTCGGCTTGTGCATCGATGGAGGGCAGTTTCCAGTGTCCCCACGAAAACCTTGGGCCTGTGAGTGGATGTAGGGCAGTTTTCCAGTGTCCCCACGGCGGTTTCAAGTGTCCCCGGGGGAATGGGGATCTGGGTGGGGGGGGTGGTTTCAAGTGTCCCTAAGACCATTCTGGGCCTGTGGGTGGATAGGTGGCGATTTCAAGTGTCCTCAGAGGCCTCACATGGGGGGGAGCCTTTGCAGGTGGAGTCGTGTGGGGAGGGCTGGGGCAAGGAGCTGAAGGTCACGTGTCCCTCCCTCCCCACTTCATGTGACCCCTCCCCCTCCCATCCCTTCCTCCCCAAGTGTGTGCACACCCACACGGTCGGAGGTTTCAAGGGTCCCCGCCGGGCCAGCCATGCTGCACCTGCTGCTTCGGCAGCACTGGGGTCGCTGGGCCTGGGCTGGGGTTGTAGGAGGTGAGCAGGGATCCGAACCTGGGGCCCCCAGGGTTGGGAGGGGGAACGTATCGCATTGTGGGCCATGCGGGAGGCCGGGATTCGAGCCCACATCCACCCGTCCGTCCGTCTGCCCCGCAGGCTCCTGCCGTGTCAGTGACAAGGTGACTGGTGGCACCGACCAGGTGAGGATGGACGGATGGACGGAGGGAGGGACAGAGGGACACGGGGGGCTGGGGGATTGGGGGATGACAGCCAGACAGCGATGGGAATCGAGACATGGACGGACAGATAGAGAGACAGGGAGATCGATGGGCAGATGAACAGACAGACAGACAGACTGGGAGACAGATGGACAGACCTGCAGACAGACAAACAGGCATGGACAAGAGACAGGCAGACAGATGGACAGACAGACATGGAGACAGACAGACTGGGAGACGGACAGACACACAGCAGACAGATGGACAGACGGACAGACAGGGACACAGATGAGCAGGACAGACAGACAGGCGGACAGGGAGACAGACAGGCAGAACTGGAGACAGACAGATGACAAACAGACACAGATGGACGGATGGACAGATGGACATCATGGAGTCAGACAGACAAGAGAGGGAGACGGACAGACAGATGAGCACACAGTGAGACACACAGGGAGACAGACAGTCATGGACAGATGGACCTGGAGACAGACGGACAAACAGACTGAGCAGATGGTCAGACAGACAGACGGAGAAACAGGGAGACAGTCAGAGGGACGGATGGACGGACAGATGGATAGATGAGCAGACGGGCAGACAGACCTGGAGACAGACGGACAGATGGACAAATGGATGGACGGACAGACACACAGGGAGACAGACGGACAAAGAGATGGACGGATGTCCACACAGACAGAGGGACAGCCGTGCGCCTCCCCGTCCTCTGCTGGGAGGAGGAGGAGGAGGAGGAGGAGGTGGAGCCATGGCCCGTGGTGGAGCTGAGCCTGCAGCCTGGGTCCTGTTCATGGCATCCGCCGGGGTCACCCCAGCCCCTCCCCACCACGCACGCATGTACCCAGGGTGCTGGGTACTCAGTCCTCCTGTGTGGGTGCTTGGTGCTCAGTCCTCCCCCGGCATCTCCCCACAAGGTGCTGGGTGCTCAGTCCCCCCGATGTCTCCACACAAGGTGCTGGGTGCTCAGTCCTCCTGTGTTAGTGCTGGGTGCTCAGTCCTCCCCTGGTGCCTCCATATGGGGGTGCCACGTGCTCAGCCCCCTGTATAGGTGCTGGGTACTTAGTCCTCCTGTGTGGGTGCTGGTTGTTCAGTCCTCCCCCTGTGTCTGCATACAAGGTGCTGGGTGCTCAGTCCTCCCGTGCCTCCACACAAAGTGCTGGGTGCTCAGTCTTCTCATGTGGGTGCTGGGCAGTTAGTCCTGTGTCCCACACGAGGGGCTGGGTGCTCAGTCCTACTCCTGTGAATCCACAGGACACGCTGGGCGCTCAGTTCTCCTCCCATTCCTCCACACGAGATGCTGGGTGCTCAGTCCTCCTGTGTGGGTGCTAGGCGCTCAGTCCTCCTCCCGTGCCTCCGTGAGGGGTGCTGGGTGCTTGGTCGCTCTCTGGGGCCGCAGGGCTAGCTCACTGTCTGTCACTCCGGCTGCCCACAGGGGAAGGGAGAGACGGACAGACGGGTGGACACAGAGACAGGGAGGGAGACAGACAGACAAGGAACAGGCACCGACACAGACGGACAGACAGACAGACGGGGTGACACAGACTGAGACAGACAGACAGACGGGACGGTTAGACCGGGTGTTGGACAGTCAGGCAGCTAGAGAGACACAGACAGATGGACAGGGAGATAGACAGACAGGGAGACAGACAGACAGACAGACAGACAGGGAGACAGACGGATGGACGGACAGATGGACAGACAGAAAGACAGACAGGGAGACGGAAAAATGGACAAACAGACATAGATGGACGGATGGACAGGGAGACTGACAGACGGACAGATGGACAGACAGATGGACGAGCAGAAAGACAGACGGAAAGACAGAGACACAGATGGATGAACAGGGAAGACAGACGGACAAATAGGGAGACAGGGAGAGAAACAGATGGACAGACAGATGGACAGACGGACAGACAGGTAGATGGACAGAGAGACGGACAGACAGGCAGTGAGACAGACAGACACAGAGACAGACGGACGGCAGACAGATCGACGGATGGACAGACAGACGGACAGATGGACGAACAGGGAGAAAGAGAGTCAGACGGACAGATGGATGGACTGACAGATGGAGACAGACAGCCGGGGCGGACAGATGGACAGACAGACAGATTGACAGACAGACATACAGGGAGAGACCGGCGGACAGACAGTTGGGCAGACGGACGGACAGACAGACAAGGAGACAGACAGATGGTCGGACAGACAAGGACCAATGAACTTAGATGGATGGACGCACAGAGCGACAGGCTCACAGGGTCCTAGGCCTGGGGAAAGACAGACGGATGGACGGATAGGCAGGGAAACCAAGGCAGAGAGACAGACGGGTGGACACAAGGACAACAGAGAGAGAGCCGGACAGACGGACACACGGACAGGCAAGGGGCCTAGGGGAGGGCGGGGAGGAGGGGGACTGGGGCTCGAATCCCGACCCAGCACCCAGCCACCCGGCACCCAGCTACTCAGCACCCAGTACCCATGAACTCAGCAGCCAGCACCCAGCTACTCAGCAGCCAGCACCCAGCCACCCAGCACCCATTACCCAGCCTCCCAGGTTCTCAGCCCTCAGCACCCAGGTACTCAGCACAAATAAGTAGCTGCTAAGTGCCAGTGGCTCTCACCTGTAATCCTAACTTCTCAGAAGCCTATGAGCTGAGACTCACAGCTCAAATCCATCCAGGCAGGAAAGTCTATGAGACTCATCTCCAAATAACTACCAAAAAAAGCTGGAAGTGGACCTGTGGTTCAAATGGTAGTCTGCTAGCCTTCAGCACAAGAACAGCACCCAAGCCCTGAGTCCAAGCCTCAGGACTGGCATAATGAACAATCATAAATAGACCCAAGATATTCGAATGGCAATGTGGCAGAGTGCTCGCCTAGCATGCATGAACCCCTGGGTTCCATTCCTCCTCACCACATAAACAGAAAAGGCTGGAAGTAGTGCTGTGGCTCAAATAGTAGAGTGCTAGCCTTGAACAAAAGCAGCTCAGGGACAATGCTCAAGCCCTGAGTTCAAGACTCAGAACTGGCAAAATAAAGACAACATTAATTAAGTATATAACTCTCCTGGTAATACTAATGAGGAATCATATTTTATATATAATCAGAAAATAATTACTAAATAAATTAAATTAGCGTAATGAATATTTAAGTGGGTCAAGAACCTAAATGCTTACATACAGTACTTAGAAATTTTCTAAGCACTATCTGCTGTGTATCTGTTTTATAATACTGTACAGTAATATGGTAATACTATCATGATATTATAGCTGATTAATATACTCTATGAAGTTTTTAGTAAGTGCCACCACAGTAACAGCAGCTAACTGAATATTACCACAAGTAATTGAGACCATGAGTGACAGGTGGTTGAACTTCTCTTTGTGTTTAAAAAACAAAATGAGTTTTCACACAAAAGGAGAAGGGACGGATTCACGGGAGGGGCCCAGAGAAGGTGATATCTACCAACATTTTCGAAGTGACTATGTAAGGAATTAAAAACATAGTCCTCTACTTTGAGAATTGTACTCAAGTCAAAAGTCCCTTCTGGTGGCCACCCATCTTGAAAGCAAGCCACTCAGAAGAGCAGAGAGTCACCCACTTTCCTTTCTTGATCTCTACACTATTATTGTGAGTAACTTCCTTCCAGTGGGCTAAAGTCAAGTCCACGGGAGCGGAAGGGACGTTGCCCATGCCTATCAGTCTCGTCAGTTGTGCAGTCCACAAAATAACAAGAGGTAAAACAATTCCAATAAAACAGAAGAAACAATACACACAGGCCTGATATTTAAAAGACTTACAAAATGGAGATCTCCTAAGCTGATCCGCTGGCTCCTGTGAAGAAGCAAAAGGAGCAGACCCAAGATCAAGGTGGGCAGGTTGAGCCTCCGTTAGGAGGACCTCCTGGTCAGTTCCCGCCAAAAAGCGAACTGACTTGCACCATACAAGAAAGGCGAGGTTGAACGATCACGATGGGCACCCCACCACCCTGGGACCAAGGAGAAGGAAGAAGAGGCAAGGGATTTTGGGGCACAGGCCTGCCCCGCTCTCTGCTTGCAGCTCCATGCTTCTTGGTGTAGACCTGAGCGGTAATGAATGCCTTCCCAGGTTGGGGCACTACTGGGGCCTAATCCTGTGGTCCTGTTGCATTCCCACTTCTCCCTTGATTTCTTTCTCCCAAAGTTTGTTGCTACCCAGGTCACCCAAGCTGCATGGTTGAGGAATGGGATACTGGTGAGGACAGCAGCGGGAGGCACAAGTGACAATGGACTGGCCAGTAAGCAGCGCTGGGCTCCTTAGCCACGCCCACCACAAGAATATCACCCTTGACTTGAGCAAGTAGGAAACAGTCCCCGGAAACCCTTTAGCAGCTTCCAAGCCAATGTGTACTGGATGGGCTCACATGTGCACATGTGTGCCCGTGCTTGCTTACATGCGTGTGTGTTTGTTCCTGATGCTGTACATGGGTGTGCTTACTGAGCCGAAGTCTGTGTATGTGTAAATAGGTATGTGGATGTAGATCCAGGAGGACCCGGCACAGTGTGTTATGAGTGAGCATGTGGAGGTGGCGGGAAGGGAGACAGAGAAAGAGAGAGAGGGAGTCATCTCGCCTATGAGGAATTCTTTGTTCATGTGCGGTTGTATAAGTGTGTCATGTATGAGGTTGGACATAGGGAGTTCCAATTGTGTGCATGTTTACTTGCTTATTTGAAGTTCCCAGACACCAATCATTTGGCAAAGTCTCCCCTTTTGTGCTGTCCTCTGCACAAAGGTCTCCGGACTTGAGTCCTGGGATACCTAGCTGCCTCTGCTCTTGGAGATCTGCATGACAGTGACAATGACGCCTGCGAATACTGTTGCTGGGTGCTAGTGTGCCTTGTTCGAGGCAGGGAAGGGTCAGATATCCCTTTCCCTGGTGTCTTAGCAGAGCTTCCTGCAGGAGCCTTAAACATATGGCTGTGAGCCACGGGCACCAGGATTGCCAGCTCCTGCCTCTAGCCAGTATAATCCTTGGCTGCTCAATAGCAGGAAGTAGCAGGCAGGGATCTGGGCCAGAGAGGCCAAGGCAAGAGGGAAGACAAGACTTAAGCAGACACTAGCGCAGAAAGGAGATGCCCAGATTCGCTGACCTGCTAAACTTGTATCTCCCTTATGCTCTCAGCAAGAGAGATGATGTTGATGGTGAGAGAGGTGGCGGATCCAGACACCAGCCACTTCCAGGACTGGCAAGGGCAGAGGCGGTGGGGAGCTGTGTCACACGGGTTCAACCAGGATGTGGGAAGATGGAGCAGGAAGGGAGGTGGAAAGTGTATTTGCCTAGGACCCTGGCCCAAGCCGGTCCCAGCAGAATGGCCAGGGGAGGGATTTGGGGCTCTACACATCCTGTGCAACACCGAAGGCCTGTGAGAACTAGTGAGAACTTACAGCAAACCCCCAAGGGGCCCTGTGTCCTTTTTGCTATGGCAACTCCAGTTGAAACGCTGGCTCAAGTCAGCAGGAGGCGCCTAGTACCTGGCCATGTCACAGAGCTCCAAACCATATGGGCACTGCCCAGAGGCTTCCCAGCACCCCAGGTGCAAATGCACTGTTAGTGAGGCACCAGGAGGCCCTACTGGCCTGTGAGCACCAACTGCCTACCTCTAAGCAGCCCCTCCCTTAAGGCTGTTCCTGTTGGAATGCAAATGAAAGCACACATCAACAAAGTGGGCAAGGAATGGAGAAACAAAACATCCGGCCACCCCCTGGAGGCTTTTCTGCATAGTGGGTCGCATATGTGCAGTCCTTCCTGCTCAGAAAAACACAGGGCTGCTGCCTAGCAAGCCAGGCAAGGTCTTCAGGTGGTCTTGGCCAAGGGGGCAGAGGCCGTTTCCAGACCAATCAGATGTCAGTCATAAAACCAGAAGGTAGGAAAGGATTGCAGCTACCCTCCTACCTTTGTCACAAACCTCCTGTGCACAGAAAAGGAGCAGAGGGGCTTGGGCACAGAGCAGGCAGACAACAGATTAGATAAATGGGGATTGGTGTTCACCAGAGGACTGAGAGAGCCCAGGTGTGCAGAGGGTGAGAGCAGAGGGAGATTTGGAGAAGATAAGAAGGGCTAGGCCAGGGTGAGGCAGTTGTAATTTCCCCAGAAGAAGTGAAGAGGTGCATGGGGAGGTGTGCAGCCTGTGAACCTCAAGAGGAGGAGGGGGAAATTGGGAAGCAGAGGCAGAGGCAAAGAGGCAGTGTCACAGAGGCATGTGTGAGTTGAAAGCAGTCCCGAGCAGCAAGGCAGGGACAGGAGGGCTAGGAGAGAGAACTCGGAGGGAGTTATCAGCAAAGGAGGTATGTGTGCAGGGGACAAGCCTCAGGAACTCAGCCGCAGATGGCAGGTGGTGGCTAGGAAGGCCAGGTTGGGCGCCCCACCACCCTGGGACCAAGTAGAAGGGAGAAGAGGCAAGGGATTCTGGGGCACAGGCCTGCCCCATTCTCTGCGCGCAGCGCTGTGCTTTAGGGTGTAGACCTGAGGGGTAACGAATGCCATCCTTGGTTGGGGCACTACTGGGGCGTAATCGTGTGGTCTCGTTACATTGACATTTCTGCCTTGATTGCTTTCCCGAAGAGTTTGTTGCTACCCAGGTCTCCGAATCTGCATGGTTCAGGGAATGGGAGACTGGTGAGGACAGCAGGGGGAGGCCCAAGTGCCAATGGACTGGCCAGTAAGCAGCGCTGGGCTCCTTAGCCACGCCCACCACAAGAACATCACCCTGGACTTGAGCAAGTAGGACACAGTCCTCGAAAACCCCTTAGCACCTTCCAAGCCACTGTGTACTGGGTGCGCTCACGTGTGCGTGTGTGTGCCCCTGCTTGCCTACATGTGTGTGTGTTCTTGATGCTGTACAAGGGTGTGCTTCCTAAGCCTAAGTCTGCATATGTGTAAATAGGTATGTGGATGTAGATCCAGGAGGACCCAGCACAGTGTGTTATAATGAGCATGTGGGAGTGGCAGGGAGGAAGAGAGAGAAAGAGAGAGAAAGAGAGTCACCTCATCTGTGAGGAATTTTTTGTTCATGTGCGGTTGCATGAGTGTGTCAGGTATGAGGTTGGACAGAGGGAGTTCAAAGTGTTTACACGTTACTTGTTTTTTGAAGTTCCCGGAAACCAATCATATGGCGAAGGCTCCCCTCTTGTGCTGTTCTCTACACAAATGTCTCCTTACTTGATGCCAAGCTGCCTCTGTTCTTGGAGATCTGCATGACAGTGATGATGCTGCCTACGAATACATTGCTGGGTGCTAGTGTGCCTTGGTCACGGCAGGAAGGGTCAGATATCCCTTTCCCTGGTGTCTTAGCAGAGCTTCCTGAAGGAGCCTAAAACATATGGCTGTGAGCCACGGGCACCAGGATTGCCAGCTCCTGCCTCTAGCCAGTATAATCCTTGGCTTTCCAATAGCAGGAAGTAGCAGGCAGTGATCTGGGCCAGAGAGGCCAAGGCAAGAGGGCAGACAAGAGGTAAGCTGAAACCTGCACAGGGAGGAAATGCCCGGATCTGCTGACCTGTTTTTCTTGTATCTCCCTTGTGCTGTCAGGAAGACAGATGACATGGAGGGCGAGAGAGGTGGCAGATCCATACACCGGCCGCTTCCAGGACTGGCAAGGGCTGAGGCGGTGGGCAAGCTGTCCCACACGGGTTCAGCCAGGATGTGGGAGGATGGAGCAGGAGGGGAGGTGGAAGTTGTATTTGCCTAGGAACCTGGCCCAAGCTAGTCCCAGCAGAATGGCCATGGGATGGAATTGCGGCTCCAGAGGTCCTGTGAACGTCAACTATGACACTGTAACACAAGGGCTGGAGCAAATCTGACAGGATGACTTGCGTTGGGCAGTTGTTTCTACCAGAAGATAAGAAGGCATTGTAGCAGGCAGCATCAAGGCTAAGGCTACAGAATGAAAGTCATGTTTTTCTGGCCCATGGGGAAGTGAAGTATGCAAACGCTGGGCTGACAGCTACCATTTTATAACAGATGATCTGCTAATTGCATTTTATTAAACACTAAAAAAATTTGGATGAGTAAAAGCATAAATAATACTCGAAATGAGTACTAACTATGATAAGGGGAAGCTTGGTAGGCTTGATGTGACTTACAGCATCATGACAAAGTCTTCCACCACACTGTCCTGCCAGCAGCTGCAGGATGTCATAGCAAACCAGTGAATTCTACCACCATGAGCATTATGTCTATCCTTTGCTGGAAGGTGAGTCCCTTGACCAGAAGCAATGCTATTTGAATACGATGATGGCAGATCAAACATTCTATAAGTCCATGGATGGTAATTTATCACAATCATTGCATGCAAGGAAGGTGTATATATAGGAAATGAGAATTCCAGTAAGAACAAATACTGCTCTATGACAAAAGTGATCCGAAGAAATATATCCACCATCATTAGCTTCAATCACTCTGGAAAACAGTACCCTATCAGCCAACCACTACTCATCTCTTTGGTCAGCTGACTGGGCAATCAGCAATGGCCATAGCTGGGTCAGCATGGCGAGTCAGTCATGTTTTCGAAGCCATGCATAGTCCCCACCCAGTGGTTCATGGCCATTTTGCACATGGCTCCATTGTGTAAGAACAGGAGTGGCATGGGAAAAAGGATGATTTCTAGCCACAAAAAGGAGCAATCTTTTCACTTAATTACAAACATCATCCTCCACTCAGGTTATCTTTTGGTATTGTGCCCACTCAGCAAGTTCTACCACCTACCTCATCCCCAATTTCCTTGTGACCAATTTTCCAGTCATGCCTCTTCTAAGTCCCTAACCAGCTAGCCAAACAATTCACACAAGAGCTCATACATCCATAAAGTCACTCAACTGGCCCCTTCTCCCTGTAAGCCAACCAACAGAGACACTGCTCAATGTTCTGCCCACCTAGAGAATTTCCCTTTACCAGCGTCCTTTCAAGGTCATCCTAGTACAGAGTCAAAGTGCTACAACTATCTACTCTTACATGGTGCCTGAATATCACACAGAAGGTTCTGTAAAGCAGGCCCCAGTTTCTTCTTCTGTCAGCTGATCACAGGAAACTTACTCTAAAGCCACAGGTATGGAATGAGAAGAATAAGAGTGCGACAGGACTTCAGACCAAAGGCATTTGGGCTATTTCTTATAACTTACTTGTTCCTCTCTTTACTACTGGGAAGCATGTATATTCTCATCTGAATATTTGAGAGGTATTGAATTTTGAAATCTATTTTGAGATTCTATCGTTTTAGATTTTCAGAGGAATAGGAGTAGAAAGAATCATCAAGAATAAAGATTAACAGAGTTTTGATCTCACATCCTATTATTATTTTTCCAATTTCACCAAAACCTCATTTTTTCAGACTAGTGTTCAATTGAAATCCTCTTAATGCTCATGAGGCTTTTGTGGCAACATGGCAAAACGTCTAAGAATTACAAAGACCTAAGTTTGATATTTGCCAATACCATTGCTGAAGTCTTGGCAATTAAATCTCTAGGCCTCCTGTAAATTTGGGTCTTACGCATAAACTCTTAATCTACCTTCTGAGAGTACAGGGTAGATGTTGAGTGTTCTCACCACAAAAATGATAATAATCTGCGATACATATGTTAGCTAGATTTAACCACTCTATGTGTAAAATATGTTGTACTTGATAAGTATGTATCATTTTACCTGTAGATTTTTATAAATAGGTTGATTAAAAATGGAGGGAATACTACCTATGAGATACTGAATGGGCTCTAAGAAAATGAGTTCAATCAGGGAAAAGCCTTTTACAGGTAATGTTATTTTTGAACAAGAGCTTAGGATTTTTGTTTTTTTTTTTTCTTTAGAAATTTTATTAAATATACAGAAAATAGTTATGGATGGCAAAAGGTGCTATTTATCCTGTATTTTTTATTTTTGTAATTTTTTATTCTTTTATTATTTAAAAGGTGATGTACAGAGAGATTACAAGAACATGTCAGGTAATGAGTACATTTCTTTTTAGACAATGTCACCCCTTCCGCAAGCTCTCTCCCTGTGTTTTCTTCCATTCCCCCACACAAGTTATATAGTTAATTTTCAATATAGTGTCTAGTGAGTATGTCTCTGTTTCTTTCATGGTTTTGAGCATCACAGTTATTGATAGCATGTCTGAACCTGCTTCCTGGCTCTCCCATTGCACTCCTTGATCCCAATCATTCTACAACACCACAGTAATCAAGGGGATCTTTCTAAAACATGGCACATCACTTTTCTAGCTAAAACTTTCCAATGTGTTCTTAGAATATTTGAAATTAAGTCTAAACTTTCTATTATGGTTGATAAAACCACACACAACTTCTTTTATGACTCTATATCAGTTTTCTTTTAGGCTAGATAAAGTGTGAAGTACCCTGCACACACACACATACACACACACACAACTCCTTTAGTTCTTACAAGAAAGTTTGAGAAGGTTGGCTGAAAGAGAGAAAAAAGCTGAGGAATTAAGATTAACAAACCTTCCCTAGAGCACCTATTAGTAAGGCTTGCAACTGCTTCACACCCAGTTTTCAACAATATCTAGCACTTACTACATATCTTCTGCTAGACACTGAATGAATGTCTTTATATAAAGGTAACCACTTAATAGGACATATGCCACATGATGATATTATTATTCTCAAATGGAGAAAAAAGCTTGGACTCAAAGAAGTTAAGTAACTGGATTAAGTCACAGAAGTAGGAAATGGCAAGGCTGGAGTTTAAATAAACCCAGGACAGTCCCACTTCATACTGCTAACCCTAAGCATTTCCTCCTCCACATCCTCCTGCTCTTTCTCTTCCTATTATGCCAGTCCTGGAGCTCAAGCTCATAGCCTGGGAACTGTCCCTGGGCTTATTTTGAAGAGCTTAGGTTTTTTAATACATTTTTAGCAAGTTTACTTAGGCTCATCTACCCTCCCATTGCAAAATGAAAAAGTTCATATTATTCTGTATGAGTCAGTACTTTGCTGAGATAAATTTTTTCAATACCATCTGTTTCATCAAATAAAATTCCTACTCTACATTAAAGATCAGCTATTGTATCATTCATAACATCTGTACAAATACAATTTCGAGATATGTAAGGGGGTTGGAAATTTTTATCTTTCATATATTATGTTCCTACAGCTTGTTTTATGCTGTATTTTGGAGTCCAACTGGAAGATAAATCTTTGCCCCTCTGTGTGAAGTAGTTTCACGTACAACCCGTTTATGATTATAACTCTGTTGTAGTTCCTATCTCTTATATTTTTAGAGTTTTAACTCATTCCATGTTTGAAACCAAAAGACAATCGCTGTGCTATTTGTCTATGAAAGGTGATTGTGCACAGTTTAACATTTGGCAAGCAAACGAGAACCATGACTATTTCTGTTAACATAGGAGGAATCCCCATCAGGGAAGTGACTTCAACTGAAAGGAATATTTGGATAGGAGGAAGAGGGAAGAAAAGAAAAAGAGCAAATAAAACTTGTCAAGGGACCACTGTGTTGGGAGCCTTTTCTCTAGACTCGGTGCATTGAAAAACTCCATTATGGAGGTATCATTCACATTCACACACGAGCAAAACAGTATCAAAGACTATTATTCCACACCACAGCTAATATGGTGAAGAGGGGAATGGATCCCAGCTGTCTCCTCCATGAAATTGTGCAGCTTTCAGACTGAAGCTAAGTGGACAGCATATCTACTCTGTAGCATAGTGGAGAGGGAAAGAAATGAGTCCCAGATTGGATAGTGAAGAGTGCCAACTTCAGAAAAGAACCACTGAAGGAGGGTGGGGAGAGAGGAGAGATGAGGTGCAACAGTTATCACCAGCACAAAGGAGGAAAGATAATTTCAAAGGAAGGGTACTTGAGAATGGTCAGCATTAGGAAGTTCAATCAATAAAAGAACAGGCTCTCCACCTGCTAATGCAATCACCATTAACCCAAAAAAGCATACAAATCATCATTAATGCCTTCTTCTCCCTCACCAATTAGTAGCAGGGTTCAAATGAATTCCCTTGCCAGGCCTTCCTTTCCATCCTTTCTGCCCTCACTCTACTTCAAAACGTTTACTCCCCAGCTGAGAAACTTGTAGCCTGGTCTTATGGTTTCTTATGGTCTTATGGTGCCCTGGATTCACCCAGCTTCTTCTCTTCAAAATAGTTCATGTGACTCTTCTGTGCAGAGTTCAAAAGGGATTTCCCCCCACACCCCTGTCACAAATCCAGTATTTTTCCAGTCTTTACACTCTCTAGACACCTTTTTACTTTTAAGCCGCTGTCCCATATGACACTAACTAACCCTATGAGCTTTATCTGCTTGACTTGATCAGTGGCTGTGAACTACTTGCTCTCTGACCTTTATTCTATCTGTACCTCAGTTATCAGCTGCAAACATGGAAATAAATTTTTTAAGAAAAAATAATGCTTATCCCCTATAATTAGAGAATAAAACACGCAAAACTCTTGAAATAGTGCCTGACTGCACTATTGAATAAGCACTCAATGAATTTTAGTTATAATTGTATTAACTTTATGATTTTATAATTAACTTTTCAGCTAAATGTCATACAAAAACCCCCAACAACAACAAATAGGACCATGAACAGTGTATTGGTACCACGTAACATTTAGCCTCCACGTTATGCTTTTAGCCACTTTGCCATGATCCCAACAAACTGCCCAAGTTCTGCCTCTAAAAGGCTCTCCATGTATTCTGACTATCTACTCTGAAGAGCCTGTCATACTTAAATGACTGATTCCTAAATATAGTCATTCTAAATCCAATCACTACCCTTTCAGAAGCGTTGTCGCTGAACTCTTCTGAGAGCAATTGCCTACCAATTTGGAATATTTTTACTTTTTGTGTAATGCTTATTAATTTATTGCTTGTAATTTTTTTTGCCAGTCCTGGGGCTTGAACTCAGGGACCTGGGCACTGTCACTGAGCTTCTTTTGCAGAAGGCTAGCATGCCAACAGTTGAGCCACAGCATCACTTCTGGCTTTTTCTGTTTATGTGGTACTGAAGAATCGAACCCAGGGCTTCGTGCATGCTAGGCAAGCACTATACCACTAAGCCACATTCCCAGCCCTGATTGCTTTGGTAAACTTTTAAACTACTATATTTTCCTATCACTTTTAAGTCTACAAATCACTTTGAAATCCATCTGCTCCTTAGGTTTCATTTCCCTGACTATGATTGCCTGCCCCAGGTGGCAGGAACTGAGATTTTGCTTGTCTATGTAACTCTGCCCTGCCAGGGCACTGCCAGGGAGCAGATTCCTAAACACAGGCGCATGAAGGGCATGGATTGTCCTATACACACAGCTTCACCATCACTGAAGAAAGAAACAAAGTACTTTTCAAGTAAGAAAAAATGTCAATTAAGGTTTTTAAGGATCTCACTTTTCCTCCAAGAAATAACTTTCCAACTTCTAGCAAATCTCTTTTTATTTCAAATACCTGATGCTGCAAACGGTCATCTCTGTCTTGATACATCTTAATGGCTAGCAAAGTGTGGGGAGGGGTAGTTGCCATAGTGACCAAGAGAAATGTCTGTAGACAGACAATTTCTGTCACTGAGACAGAAGAGTATTTCTGTTCATCCATCTCTAGTTTGATTTAGTATAGTAAAGCTCCAAGGCAAAGTCGATTCATTTCAATTACAGAAGACATTGCTCTGGTTCTAACTCCACAGGAATGGTACCAGTAATGTGTCACCAACACTTGACAATGGCTCAGTCTCAGCAATAGTTTGACAAAAGAAGAATCTCACCACTTGTTGACTGACACCAGAAGAGTCACATCAGTAATCAAGAACAGTTCAGTCTCACTCATATTTTTGTGTGCCTTAGGACTTGAGTTAAGATTGCCACAGAAATGAAATCAACTATGAAAGATATTCATTTGTAATTCTAAGTGCTTACATTCACATAAACAATTATTTAACATGTACACAGGCCAGTAGTTACTACCTATTTCCATTATTCATCATTTTCTCTGGCACCTTTCACCACTTAATCCCATTTTTTTCCAAAATTAAAATTTAAAGAGGCAACTTCAGTCTGGTTTGGACAATGACACCAATCACTGGGAGACACAGGAGAAGAAGATGGGTCGGGGAGTGAGGTTAAATTCATCCTGAGCCATTCTAGATTTATAATGCCCAGCTAGACTTGTGTGCTGTTGGCCAAATTCTTCTAAAAAGCTATCCCATTAAGCCCAGCACAAGGTCGACTAATGCCTTCTGGCTTCTGTGAGTCTGAGGTTCGTATCTCTGATATTAGATAATCCATTTCACTGGATGCTACAGAGACCATTCTTTTGCAGAGGAAAACGATTATTTTCCAACTTCAAAATAGACTTGCTAAAAGGTAGATTTCTAATTTCTAGTTAGGCGATTTATAATGTCTTCTTGTAATAAGGCATATGTGAAGTAGGTTCAGATCCAGGTCTATGGATCATGCTCTTGTTCAAACACACTTGATATTTACAATTTCAACCATGTCACCAAGATGGGGGGAAAATCATGATTTAGTATGCTGAGCAAAGTTGACTCACTGATCATCCCAGGATTTAATCAGAAAATGCTCAAGATTTCAAGGCAAATATGAGCTGTAGCTGCTCATCTCTCCTAGTTCTAATCTATTACCCTATTTGGTACCATTAGAGAACCGGAGCAGAGCATCCAACACAACCTAACATGTCACACTAGACAACTTGTATGCAATAAAAAAGGCCAAAGGCAGATTTAAACATCAAATGACCCCATTTTCTTCAAACACATTGACACTGATTTCTCTTTAGTCTTTTTCAACAATGATATTGTCTTTATACGTGTTTATTACAATAAATCCATACCAAATCAATAAATTCTTACACTTGCATGAGATTTTTGTTTTTGTTTGTCCTGGGACTTGAACTCTGGGCACTGTCCCAAGCAACTTTTGTTCAAGGCTGGCATTCTACCACATGAGCCACAGTGCCATTTCCAGATTTTTCTGAGTAGTTTATTGGAGATAAGAGTCTCATAAGCTTTCTTGCCCCAAGTAGCTTCAAACTGCAATCCTCAGATCTCATCCTCCTGAGAAGCTAGGGTTACAGGCATTGATCCTGGGTCCTACCTTTGCCTATGTTTCTTTGCTGTGGTGTATACGTTAAATAATAGGAAGTTCTAATGTTTCTTACTATCAGTGGAACTATGTTGAAAACTTAGAAATAACTTGAGAATACCAACATTAGGATTCATCGCCATGATGTGGCAAAGGCATGGAGGTTTAGAAATCTTCACATGTGATAGACAGACTCTTCTGAAGAGACAATGCCCCTATTAAACTTATGGCTTCTAATGTGTAACCTCCAACATCCTAAAAATATCCCAGAGACTTTTATGTTCTTGGTACTAAAGTTTGTAAGATATGGTGAACAGAGGATGTTGTCCTAATGACCTAGGACTAGATTTCATAACTACATAGATGCCCTCATACTAATTAATATGATCATCTTAACTACCATCTGAAACAGTATTCATTGTTGAGGAGAAAAAAACCACAGGCTATTCTCAGCCACAGTACATGACCAAAAATTGTGGATACACATTTCTTTCTGTATAGCTGAATTGCATGTCATCGTCTGATGAAAACCAACCCAAAATTACAGTTATAATCTAGTTATAATGTCAAGCCAGACTCTGGAAAACCTGCTTCTGGAAGTCCTCTCCAGGCTGGTATGGCCCGTGCCTTTGTCAGATTAACTGCATGGCCCACATCTGAGGTCATCCTAAATCTCATGATGGAGAAGAACAAACTCAAATACTCAACTACAACTAGTTTAATTGGCTGTGAACTTCCATAGGGTTTGGGATTATTGTGTTTGGGGGATGAGAATTTTAGGGGATTAACAATATTTGAAAAACACAGTCATTTTTTCCAAATATAATATCAGAAAAAAACTCCATTTGGGTTGGCCTAGCATGCTCAAGACCCTGGGTTTGATTCCCAGTGCTGCAAGAAAAGAATAAGAGGGCTGGGGATATGGCCTAGTGGCAAGAGTGCTTTCCTCGTGTACATGAGGCCCTGGGTTCGATTCCTCAGCACCACATATACAGAAAATGGCCAGAAGTGGCGCTGTGGCTCAAGTGGCAGAGTGCTAGCCTTGAGCAGGAAGAAGCCAGGGACAGTGCTCAGGCCCTGAGTTCATGGCCTAGGACTGGCCAAAAAAAAAAAAAAAAAAGAAAAGAAAAAGAAGAAAGCTGGAGAGGGGGAGAGAAGGTAACAGAAGAGGGGCAAGGGGAAAGAGAGGGAGAGAAAGGGGAAGGGACAAGAGAAGGAGGGGAGAGGAATAGGAAAGGAAGGAAGGGAGAAGGGGATGGAAGACAAAGGAGAGGTGAAGAGAAGGAGAGAGAAGAGGGGGAAGATGAAACACACTCCCAATTCTTTTGTCACTCAGTGACAAACACAATCAAATTCTCATCCCTATACCTGGGAAAATAAGGAAATGCAGTGAAGCTGGGTATTGGGGCACCGGGGCTCACATTTCAGACCCAGTGACTCCAGACTCTGAGACAGAAGAATTGATTGAGCACTTTGCCTTAATACCAGCCAAGGCAACACAGCCAGACCCTGCCTTCCAGTATAATTTCTACTCATTAAAAATGAAGTCTAAAATACAAGTCAAATTAAATCCTCTAGCGACCTTAAAGGTAAGTCGTAGCTAACAAACAAACAACCTATTTCAATTCAGAACAGTAAATGTTCTTTATTCATGTGGATTTGTAAAGATCTAGTAATCTGAAGACCACCACAAAATAAGGAAACTAGAGAAAAGCTCAAAAAAAAAATGTTCACAGTGTTCTTGACCAAACTAAATAAAATCCCATTGTAATTTTCAGCATAAGAAAATGTTTAATTCTTTGCTCTTTTTCTTGAGTCAGCATAACTTCCTGTATCTGCCTTATGGATAACATTGGATGAGCAGCCTAAGAGAACTGGAGTCCTGTTCTTACTGTTCATCTGCTGTTTGGATCTAGCCCATTGCGACTTTCCTTATTTCTGACACAAATTCATCAGGATCACTTCATTAGTAATGGAAAAACTGTACATGGAACAAGAAATTATTTCGGGGAAAAATCTAAAACTTTCAAATGTTGAAATTATTTCACCATAAAATTTGGACTGCAATTAAGTTGTCACACTGATTGAAAATTCACTTCGGAGCATTTTTTTTTCCAGAAAAAAAAGCTTTTCTATCTGTAACATATTACAAGGAGAACACGCAACAATGCAGAGGAAATAGCATCAGCATCAAGAGATTTGGGTGACTAAAGAACATCTGCAATAATTTTAGCATTTACCGTTTTCCTTTGATTTCTCTGCAGAGAAAATACTTCATTATACAAAATAACTCTGCTAGAAAAAGAATGTATGCCCACATCCTCATGATTCCTACGTATGTAGTAATACATACATACATATATATATACATATATATACATACATATATATATATATATATATATATATATATATATCATACCGTAAAGTATGGCTGTTGAGGTGGAAAGCAATGTCTAGTATCCAAGAATGCAAAGCGAGCAAAACAAGCCACTGTTATGCATGGACATAGACCACCTCTCCATAACACACAAGATACCTGTTCTGGAATTTCTTCTTGTTAAGTAAGCTGTTTCATTAAAGAATAAGAAAAAATAATTTTTTACTGCTTTTCAATTAACCTGTATGAGCTATTTCTCAAAAACTAACAAAATATGCTAGGCACCATTGGCTCATGCTTACACTCCAGCTACTGAGGAGGCTGAGAGCTGAGGGTTGCTGTTTGAAGCCAGCCCTACCAGTAAGACTGTGAGCCTGTTATCACCAAGTAACCAGTCAAAAAAAAAAAAAAGCCTCTGAGTAGAGCTGTGGCTCATGTGGTAGAGCACTTATCTTGATTTTAAAAAAGTAAAAATTCAGACCACTCCCAGGCCCTGAATTCAAGCACCCAACAGGCACAACATACTCTAAAATGAAACATGTAAAGATACACGCAAACCTAATTCAATAATTAATGAAACAGAAAAAGACTCAGGGTCCATCATGATACCCTAGTATGAATGAGCAAAGTTGAGTAAATGCTAAACATGGCGTGTTTTCCCTGCTCAGGCGAGGCCAGCCAGGTTTTAGTAAGGTTCCACAACGAATGAGGCCCCACAGGACTCCTGCCCTTACAAGGAGACCATTTTCCACCAGAGTGGGACCTTCCTGGAAGTGACCACCTTCCCCTGAAACCATGTCTATCCTCAGCCGAAGCCTTGGGAGGCAAGTTCCTCTGTTGGAACTTTCTGGAGAATGGAGCCAAGTTCTTTTTCTGGACAACTTTCTGGAGAATGGAGCCAAGTTCTTTTTCTGGACAGCTCGAGAATTGAGGATATTTGGATACTTCTCCACTCTGAAGCTTCTTTGCAGTTATTCTACTCATATTTATACCATATGGCACCAATGAGACGCTCAAGTAAACATTCTTTGCACACCATTTTACTAACTCAGTTCTTTAGTATTTATTAAGACTAACATGGGCTGGGCACTGGAAAACCTGTAGCATACAATTCTTTCATTAAAACTTTGACTCTGAAGACCATAATAACATACCTCTTAACTAGCGTCATTCTATGGCAGTGATTATAGACTTAATTCCTTAGATGCTGTATTAGTTCTAGAGAGCTCCATGCAGTATTGCTAATCATCAAGAGGCGCTTCTCTTTCTATTTTTGATGGAGTAGGTAACTTAGGCTGGAAGCACTTAAAGACCTTCCAATCCTAAACTACTCATTAACAGTGGAGCCAGACTTTCCAACAATTCTGATCCTCCAACTGAGTCCTTTCTACTGGCTACACCAATGCTACCTAAGTGGGGGAAATAACCAGCATACTATTTTAGACACATTATGAATATGGCACTATTTATGTTACCGGTATTTACTCCAAAACATTTAAGTGCAAAAATCTTTAAGAACATGGATAAGCAGTGCTGATTTGTAAAAATTTAATGAAGGTCATTAAAAATAATGCTGGCTGCTAGAAAAAATTGGAAGAGAAAATGCCGAGTGTACCAAATCCTACTTTACCTAGCTGAAACTAACTCTTTTGAACGTATTTTCTCTGACCTAAGTGTCTATTCAAGAGCATAGTCTTTCCCTTGCTAAAATAAATTAGGTGAGTGGAGCTCTTGCATTTAGTGATAAAGCACACCCAGGAGACCAACTATGTCTACTTCAACACTGTACTCACCGTAATGTGAAAATCCCACCTACCATCTTGGATTTTTTCTTTGGAGGGCAACATTTACTAAACCTCTGTAGTTAATTATATTAAATAGTACTGTCACATCATATACTATGAACTTTGCAGAAGAGAAATTTGACCAGTGTCTTTCAAGGGAGTACATTTATTTATATATATAATTATTTTCAAACCTTCACAACATAGTTACTCTGCATGCTGATTTCCTTTCTATTTCACATTATAAGATCGAACATTGAGAGTCTGGGGGAAAATTATTTAACTTTTACAATATTTGTACTAAATTTAATATTAATTGTTGGGATCTGGACGATCCCTTTCTCCCCCCACGGGGAGGATGGTAACCACAAACTCTATGAAAGAGCACTCAGCCTGGCCCTCCGCCAGCGGAAGGCCAAAGGCGTGCTCACATGGGCAAGCGCTAAGTTGAGGACGGGTTGCTGAAGCTTCCCCTCCCCCCGGTCCCCCCACATGTTACCGAGGGCGGAGGCGAAAAGGAAGGCATCAGGGACACGCTGCGGTGGTGGGAAGCGTCTCAAAGACTTTAATATGGAAGGGCACTTATATAGAAGTAATGGCGGGAAAGAAAGGGGGCTGGCCAAAGGGCCAGTCATAGGCTAGGGAGCATGTCCATCAAGTGACATCACGAAACTTCCCTTTGTGGGCGGGACAACCGCATCATGGTGGCACGCATGTGTTCACCTCCCAAGGGGTGGAGACCAGAAGGTGGGAGGGACTTCCATTGTCCCAAGGCTGGTGGAAGGGCAGCCTTTCCCAGGCCATAATAATCCCCAACATCTCCCCCTTTTTGTTTTTTTTTTTAATGAGCAGGGGATGCTGTAAACACATGGCATGTGTGGGCATAAGGCAAAAGCTGACATAAGATCTGTGGGGCCCCTTCCTCAAAACTGGGGTGAGGGGTAAGGTCCATCCATCTGGCTATGTCCAGAAGTCGGAATCCTCCGCTGGTTTCTGCCAAGTGCAGGAAGGTGCCCTCTTTTGCTGGTGAGGTAGAAGCTGAAACTCTGGCATTCCCGGCAGTTCACAGTAGCTGATAACTCAAACATAAGTGATTAGTGAACATTCTTTTATATAAACATTGAAGCCAAGGTGTTAAACCTTTGCATTTACTTTTTTAAACATTTCTATCATAAAACATTGGGGTTGAGTGTCAATACCCTCAGCTCCTATTTTCTTTCCAACGGGACTCCCCAAGTCTAGCAGCAGGGGGAGAGGAAAGGAAGAAGAATGGTGCAAAATTCCTTTAGTTTCTTTGTGTGACGCTGTAGGCAGTATTGCCCCAGCAAAACATTGAGCCATGAGACGCTCAAGAAGGAATCTAGAAAGCAAACAAGGAAAGGAAGCTTGGTTGCCTCCTACCGTAGGCAGTCCTACTTTCCATGAGCCATGAGATGCTCAAGAAGGAATCTAGAAAGCAAACAAGGAAAGGAAGCTTGGTTGCCTCCTACCGTAGGCAGTCCTACTTTCCATGAGCCATGAGATGCTCAAGAAGGAATCTAGAAAGCAAACAAGGAAAGGAAGCTTGGTTGCCTCCTACCGTAGGCAGTCCTACTTTCCATATTTTCCTGGGAGAGCAGAAGTCCAACATGGTCCCTCCTTTTCCTGGAGAGAACAAGAAAACATTTCTCCAGAGCGGGTGCTCTGGGTTTAATTTTCCAATCTGGAAAAACACATATACCGTACTCCATCCCACACTGATTCGGGATGATTTAAAATTTCTGGATAATTAACATAAGCATAACCATCCTTAATTAATCCTAGGGAATCCTTAATTAGTCCTGGGGAATACCTCCCCCCCCCCTTTTTTTTTTAATTATAACACTAGCGGCCACCAGGCAGGGAGTATGGGTGGAGGTCTCATCTTCTGTAGCTACTTCCTGTTGTCAAGGGGGCGACGTAAATCAAGGGCCCCTGGTCAGCCTGGCAGTCCGGTGTAGTTGGCAAAAAGTCCCCATCATTACCATGAGGATGGTCACTGGGCCAGAGAGTGCTATTTTCTCCATCCCCTCCTGTATCTTTGGGCATACCCAGAAGTTTCCAAGGCTGGTGCCTCCAGGGTTCAGGCCTGTGTTAGGGTGACGACTGTGAATGGCAAATTCCCCATTGGTGATCTCAGCAAGAGATGTTATTCTGTCAAAAGACACTTTTGAAAAGGTCAGGCAAAGTATCGACAAGTTCTCAGAGCTGGTTGGCATGAATGGCATAGAACACACCCTGGGCATAAGCCAGGAACAGTTCCCTTTTGGAGCATAAACCCAATTGTAAAGTGAAC
>NW_025960415.1:0-27731 GCF_023159225.1 Perognathus longimembris pacificus
ACTGCATGGAGCTCTCTAGAACTAATACAGCATCTAAGGAATTAAGTCTATAATCACTGCCATAGAATGACGCTAGTTAAGAGGTATGTTATTATGGTCTTCAGAGTCAAAGTTTTAATGAAAGAATTGTATGCTACAGGTTTTCCAGTGCCCAGCCCATGTTAGTCTTAATAAATACTAAAGAACTGAGTTAGTAAAATGGTGTGCAAAGAATGTTTACTTGAGCGTCTCATTGGTGCCATATGGTATAAGTATGAGTAGGATAACTGCAAAGAAGCTTCAGAGTGGAGAAGTATCCAAATATCCTCAAATTCTCGAGCTGTCCAGAAAAAGAACTTGGCTCCATTCTCCAGAAAGTTCCAACAGAGGAACTTGCCTCCCAAGGCTTCGGCTGAGGATAGACATGGTTTCAGGGGAAGGTGGTCACTTCCAGGAAGGTCCCACTGTGGTGGAAAATGGTCTCCTTGTAAGGGCAGGAGTCCTGTGTGGCCTCATTCATTGTGGAACCTTACTAAAACCTGGCTGGCCTCGCCTGAGCAGGGAAAACACGCCATGTTTAGCATTTACTCAACTTTGCTCATTCATACTAGGGTATCATGATGGACCCTGAGTCTTTTTCTGTTTCATTAATTATTGAATTAGGTTTGCGTGTATCTTTACATGTTTCATTTTAGAGTATGTTGTGCCTGTTGGGTGCTTGAATTCAGGGCCTGGGAGTGGTCTGAATTTTTACTTTTTTAAATCAAGATTAGTGCTCTACCACATGAGCCACAGCTCTACTCAGAGGCTTTTTTTTTTTTGACTGGTTACTTGGTGATAACAGGCTGACAGTCTTACTGGTAGGGCTGGCTTCAAACAGCAACCCTCAGCTCTCAGCCTCCTCAGTAGCTGGAGTGTAAGCATGAGCCAATGGTGCCTAGCATATTTTGTTAGTTTTTGAAAAATAGCTCATACAGGTTAATTGAAAAGCAGTAAAAAATTGTTTTTTCTTATTCTTTAATGAAACAGCTTACTTAACAAGAAGAAATTCCAGAACAGGTATCTTGTGTGTTATGGAGAGGTGGTCTATGTCCATGCATAACAGTGGCTTGTTTTGCTCGCTTTGCATTCTTGGATACTAGACATTGCTTTCCACCTCAACAGCCATACTTTACGGTATGAAATATATATATATATATATATATATATATACATATACATATATGTATATGTATTACTACATACGTAGGAATCATGAGCATGTGGGCATACATTCTTTTTCTAGCAGAGTTATTTTGTATAATGAAGTATTTTCTGCAGAGAAATCAAAGGAAAACGGTAAATGCTAAAATTATTGCAGATGTTCTTTAGTCACCCAAATCTCTTGATGCTGATGCTATTTCCTCTGCATTGTTGCGTGTTCTCCTTGTAATATGTTACAGATAGAAAAGCTTTTTTTTCTGGAAAAAAAAATGCTCCGAAGTGAATTTTCAATCAGTGTGACAACTTAATTGCAGTCCAAATTTTATGGTGAAATAATTTCAACATTTGAAAGTTTTAGATTTTTCCCCGAAATAATTTCTTGTTCCATGTACAGTTTTTCCATTACTAATGAAGTGATCTTGATGAATTTGTGTCAGAAATAAGGAAAGTCGCAATGGGCTAGATCCAAACAGCAGATGAACAGTTAGAACAGGACTCCAGTTCTCTTAGGCTGGCTCATCCAATGCTATCCATAAGGCAGATACAGGAAGTTATGCTGACTCAAGAAAAAGAGCAAAGAATTAAAAATTTTCTTATTCTGAAAATTACAATGGGATTTTATTTAGTTTGGTCAAGAACACTGTGAAAATTTTTTTTTGAGCTTTTCTCTAGTTTCCTTATTTTGTGGTGGTCTTCAGATTACTAGATCTTTACAAATCCACATGAATAAAGAACATTTACTGTTCTGAATTGAAATAGGTTGTTTGTTTGTTAGCTACGACTTACCTTTAAGGTCGCTAGAGGATTTAATTTGACTTGTATTTTAGACTTCATTTTTAATGAGTAGAAATTATACTGGAAGGCAGGGTCTGGCTGTGTTGCCTTGGCTGGTATTAAGGCAAAGTGCTCAATCAATTCTTCTGTCTCAGAGTCTGGAGTCACTGGGTCTGAAATGTGAGCCCCGGTGCCCCAATACCCAGCTTCATTGCCTTTCCTTATTTTCCCAGGTATAGGGATGAGAATTTGATTGTGTTTGTCACTGAGTGACAAAAGAATTGGGAGTGTGTTTCATCTTCCCCCTCTTCTCTCTCCTTCTCTTCACCTCTCCTTTGTCTTCCCATCCCCTTCTCCCTTCCTTCCTTTCCTATTCCTCTCCCCTCCTTCTCTTGTCCCTTCCCCTTTCTCTCCCTCTCTTTCCCCTTACCCCTCTTCTGTTACCTTCTCTCCCCCCTCTTCAGCTTTCTTCTTTTTCTTTTCTTTTTTTTTTTGGCCAGTCCTAGGCCATGAACTCAGGGCCTGAGCACTGTCCCTGGCTTCTTCCTGCTCAAGGCTAGCACTCTGCCACTTGAGCCACAGCGCCACTTCTGGCCATTTTCTGTATATGTGGTGCTGAGGAATCGAACCCAGGGCCTCATGTACACGAGGCAAGCACTCTTGCCACTAGGCCATATCCCCAGCCCTCTTATTCTTTTCTTGCAGCACTGGGAATCAAACTCAGGGTCTTGAGCATGCTAGGCCAACCCAAATGAATTTTTTCTGATATTGTATTTGGAAAAAATGACTGTGTTTTTCAAATATTGTTAATCCCCTAAAATTCTCATCCCCAAAACACAATAATCCCAAACCCTATGGAAGTTCACAGCCAATTAAACTAGTTGTAGTTGAGTATTTGAGTTTGTTCTTCTCCATCATGAGATTTAGGATGACCTCAGATGTGGGCCATGCAGTTAATCTGACAAAGACACGGGCCATACCAGCCTGGAGAGGACTTCCAGAAGCAGGTTGTCCAGAGTCTGGCTTGACATTATAACTAGATTATAACTGTAATTTTGGGTTGGTTTTCCTCAGACGATGACATGCAATTCAGCTATACAGAAAGAAATGTGTATCCACAATTTTTGGTCATGTTCTGTGGCTGAGAATAGCCTGTGGTTTTTTTCTCCTCAACAATGAATACTGTTTCAGATGGTAGTTAAGATGATCATATTAATTAGTATGAGGGCATCTATGTAGTTATGAAATCTAGTCCTAGGTCATTAGGACAACATCCTCTGTTCACCATATCTTACAAACTTTAGTACCAAGAACATAAAAGTCTCTGGGATATTTTTAGGATGTTGGAGGTTACACATTAGAAGCCATAGGTTTAATAGGGGCATTGTCTCTTCAGAAGAGTCTGTCTATCACATGTGAAGATTTCTAAACCTCCCATGCCTTTGCCATATCATGGCGATGAATCCTAATGTTGGTATTCTCAAGTTATTTCTAAGTTTTCAACATAGTTCCACTGATAGTAAGAAACATTAGAACTTCCTGTTCTTTAACGTATACACCACAGCAAAGAAACATAGGCAAAGGTAGGACCCAGGAATCAATGCCTGTAACCCTAGCTTCTCAGGAGGGTGAGATCTGAGGATTGCAGTTTGAAGCTACTTGGGGCAAGAAAGCTTATGAGACTCTTATCTCCAATAAACTACTCAGAAAAATCTGGAAATGGCACTGTGGCTCATGTGGTAGAATGCCAGACTTGAGCAAAAGTTGCTTGGCACAGTGCCCAGAGTTCAAGTCCCAGGACAAACAAAAAACAAAAATCTCATGCAAGTGTAAGAATTTATTGATTTGGTATGAATTTATTGTAATAAACACGTATAAAGACAATATCATTGTTGAAAAAGACTAAAGAGAAATCAGTGTCAATGTGTTTGAAGAAAATGGGGTCATTTGATGTTTAAATCTGCCTTTGGCCTTTTTTATTGCATACAAGTTGTCTAGTCTGACATGTTAGGTTGTGTTGAATGCTCTGCTCCGGTTCTCTAATGGTACCAAATAGGGTAATAGATTAGAACTAGGAGAGATGAGCAGCTACAGCTCATATTTGCCTTGAAATCTTGAGCATTTTCTGATTAAATCCTGGGATGATCAGTGAGTCAACTTTGCTCAGCATACTAAATCATGATTTTCCCCCCATCTTGGTGACATGGTTGACATTGTAAATATCAAGTGTGTTTGAACAAGAGCATAATCCATAGACCTGGATCTGAACCTACTTCACATATGCCTTATTACAAGAAGACATTATAAATCGCCTAACTAGAAATTAGAAATCTACCTTTTAGCAAGTCTATTTTGAAGTTGGAAAATACTCGTTTTCCTCTGCAAAAGAATGGTCTCTGTAGCATCCAGTGAAATGGATTATCTAATATCAGAGATACGAACCTCAGACTCACAGAAGCCAGAAGGCATTAGTCGACCTTGTGCTGGGCTTAATGGGATAGCTTTTTAGAAGAATTTGGCCAACAGCACACAAGTCTAGCTGGGCATTATAAATCTAGAATGGCTCAGGATGAATTTAACCTCACTCCCCGACCCATCTTCTTCTCCTGTGTCTCCCAGTGAATGGTGTCATTGTCCAAACCAGACTGAAGTTGCCTCTTTAAATTTTAATTTTGGAAAAAATGGGATTAAGTGGTGAAAGGTGCCAGAGAAAATGATGAATAATGGAAATAGGTAGTAACTACTAGCCTGTGTACATGTTAAATAATTGTTTATGTGAATGTAAGCACTTAGAATTACAAATGAATATCTTTCATAGTTGATTTCATTTCTGTGGCAATCTTAACTCCAGTCCTAAGGCACACAAAAATATGAGTGAGACTGAACTGTTATTGATTACTGATGTGACTCTACTGGTGTCAGTCAACAAGTGGTGAGATTCTTCTTTTGTCAAACTATTGCTGAGACTGAGCCATTGTCAAGTGTTGGTGACACATTACTGGTACCATTCCTGCGGAGTCAGAACCAGAGCAATGTCTTCTGTAATTGAAATGAATCGACTTTGCCTTGGAGCTTTACTATACTAAATCAAACTAGAGATGGATGAACAGGAAATACTCTTCTGTCTCAGTGACAGAAATTGTCTGTCTACAGACATTTCTCTTGGTCACTATGGCAACTACCCCTCCCCACACTTTGCTAGCCATTAAGATGTATCAAGACAGAGATGACCGTTTGCAGCATCGGGTATTTGAAATAAAAAGAGATTTGCTAGAAAGTTGGAAAGTTATTTCTTGGAGGAAAAGTGAGATCCTTAAAAACCTTAATTGACTTTTTTTCTTACTTGAAAAGTAGTTTGTTTCTTTCTTCAGTGACGGTGAAGCTGTGTGCATAGGACAATCCATGCCCTTCATGCGCCTGTGTTTAGGAATCTGCTCCCTGGCAGTGCCCTGGCAGGGCAGAGTTACATAGACAAGCAAAATCTCAGTTCCTGCCACCTGGGGCAGGCAATCATAGTCAGGGAAATGAAACCTAAGGAGCAGATGGATTTCAAAGTGATTTGTAGACTTAAAAGTGATAGGAAAATATAGTAGTTTAAAAGTTTACCAAAGTAATCAGGGCTGGGAATGTGGCTTAGTGGTATAGTGCTTGCCTAGCATGCACGAAGCCCTGGGTTCGATTCTTCAGTACCACATAAACAGAAAAAGCCAGAAGTGATGCTGTGGCTCAACTGTTGGCATGCTAGCCTTCTGCAAAAGAAGCTCAGTGACAGTGCCCAGGTCCCTGAGTTCAAGCCCCAGGACTGGCAAAAAAAATTACAAGCAATAAATTAATAAGCATTACACAAAAAGTAAAAATATTCCAAATTGGTAGGCCATTGCTCTCAGAAAGAGTTCAGCGACAACGCTTCTGAAAGGGTAGTGATTGGATTTAGAATGACTATATTTAGGAATCAGTCATTTAAGTATGACAGGCTCTTCAGAGTAGATAGTCAGAATACATGGAGAGCCTTTTAGAGGCAGAACTTGGGCAGTTTGTTGGGATCATGGCAAAGTGGCTAAAAGCATAACGTGGAGGCTAAATGTTACGTGGTACCAATACACTGTTCATGGTCCTATTTGTTGTTGTTGGGGGTTTTTGTATGACATTTAGCTGAAAAGTTAATTATAAAATCATAAAGTTAATACAATTATAACTGAAATTCATTGAGTGCTTATTCAATAGTGCAGTCAGGCACTATTTCAAGAGTTTTGCATGTTTTATTCTCTAATTATAGGGGATAAGCACTATTTTTTCTTAAAAAAATTTATTTCCATGTTTGCAGCTGATAAACTGAGGTACAGATAGAATAAAGGTCAGAGAGCAAGTAGTTCACAGCCACTGATCAAGTCAAGCAGATAAAGCTCATAGGGTTAGTTAGTGTCATATGGGACAGCGGCTTAAAAGTAAAAAGGTGTCTAGAGAGTGTAAGACTGGAAAAATACTGGATTTGTGACAGGGGTGTGGGGGGAAATCCCTTTTGAACTCTGCACAGAAGAGTCACATGAAACTATTTTGAAGAGAAGAAGCTGGGTGAATCCAGGGCACCAACTAGAAACCATAAGACCAGGCTACAAGTTTCTCAGCTGGGGAGTAAACGTTTGAAGTAGAGTGAGGGCAGAAAGGATGGAAAGGAAGGCCTGGCAAGGGAATTCATTTGAACCCTGCTACTAATTGGTGAGGGAGAAGAAGGCATTAATGATGATTTGTATGCTTTTTTGGGTTAATGGTGATTGCATTAGCAGGTGGAGAGCCTGTTCTTTTATTGATTGAACTTCCTAATGCTGACCATTCTCAAGTACCCTTCCTTTGAAATTATCTTTCCTCCTTTGTGCTGGTGATAACTGTTGTACCTCATCTCTCCTCTCTCCCCACCCTCCTTCAGTGGTTCTTTTCTGAAGTTGGCACTCTTCACTATCCAATCTGGGACTCATTTCTTTCCCTCTCCACTATGCTACAGAGTAGATATGCTGTCCACTTAGCTTCAGTCTGAAAGCTGCACAATTTCATGGAGGAGACAGCTGGGATCCATTCCCCTCTTCACCATATTAGCTGTGGTGTGGAATAATAGTCTTTGATACTGTTTTGCTCGTGTGTGAATGTGAATGATACTTCCATAATGGAGTTTTTCAATGCACCGAGTCTAGAGAAAAGGCTCCCAACACAGTGGTCCCTTGACAAGTTTTATTTGCTCTTTTTCTTTTCTTCCCTCTTCCTCCTATCCAAATATTTCCTTTCAGTTGAAGTCACTTCCCTGATGGGGATTCCTCCTATGTTAACAGAAATAGTCATGGTTCTCGTTTGCTTGCCAAATGTTAAACTGTGCACAATCACCTTTCATAGACAAATAGCACAGCGATTGTCTTTTGGTTTCAAACATGGAATGAGTTAAAACTCTAAAAATATAAGAGATAGGAACTACAACAGAGTTATAATCATAAACGGGTTGTACGTGAAACTACTTCAGACAGAGGGGCAAAGATTTATCTTCCAGTTGGACTCCAAAATACAGCATAAAACAAGCTGTAGGAACATAATATATGAAAGATAAAAATTTCCAACCCCCTTACATATCTCGAAATTGTATTTGTACAGATGTTATGAATGATACAATAGCTGATCTTTAATGTAGAGTAGGAATTTTATTTGATGAAACAGATGGTATTGAAAAAATTTATCTCAGCAAAGTACTGACTCATACAGAATAATATGAACTTTTTCATTTTGCAATGGGAGGGTAGATGAGCCTAAGTAAACTTGCTAAAAATGTATTAAAAAACCTAAGCTCTTCAAAATAAGCCCAGGGACAGTTCCCAGGCTATGAGCTTGAGCTCCAGGACTGGCATAATAGGAAGAGGAAGAGCAGGAGGATGTGGAGGAGGAAATGCTTAGGGTTAGCAGTATGAAGTGGGACTGTCCTGGGTTTATTTAAACTCCAGCCTTGCCATTTCCTACTTCTGTGACTTAATCCAGTTACTTAACTTCTTTGAGTCCAAGCTTTTTTCTCCATTTGAGAATAATAATATCATCATGTGGCATATGTCCTATTAAGTGGTTACCTTTATATAAAGACATTCATTCAGTGTCTAGCAGAAGATATGTAGTAAGTGCTAGATATTGTTGAAAACTGGGTGTGAAGCAGTTGCAAGCCTTACTAATTAGGTGCTCTAGGGAAGGTTTGTTAATCTTAATTCCTCAGCTTTTTTCTCTCTTTCAGCCAACCTTCTCAAACTTTCTTGTAAGAACTAAAGGAGTTGTGTGTGTGTGTGTGTGTGTGTGTGTGTATGTGTGTGTGTGCAGGGTACTTCACACTTTATCTAGCCTAAAAGAAAACTGATATAGAGTCATAAAAGAAGTTGTGTGTAGTTTTATTAACCATAATAGAAAGTTTAGACTTAATTTCAAATATTCTAAGAACACATTGGAAAGTTTTAGCTAGAAAAGTGATGTGCCATGTTTTAGAAAGATCCCCTTGATTACTGTGGTGTTGTAGAATGATTGGGATCAAGGAGTGCAATGGGAGAGCCAGGAAGCAGGTTCAGACATGCTATCAATAACTGTGATGCTCAAAACCATGAAAGAAACAGAGACATACTCACTAGACACTATGTTGAAAATTAACTATATAACTTGTGTGGGGGGAATGGAAGAAAACACAGGGAGAGAGCTTGCGGAAGGGGTGACATTGTCTAAAAAGAAATGTACTCATTACCTGACATGTTCTTGTAATCTCTCTGTACATCACCTTTTAAATAATAAAAGAATACAAAATTACAAAAATAAAAAATACAGGATAAATAGCACCTTTTGCCATCCATAACTATTTTCCGTATATTTAAATACAATTTCTAAAGAAAAAAAAAAACAAAAATCCTAAGCTCTTGTTCAAATATAAACATTACCTGTAAAAGGCTTTTCCCTGATTGAACTCATTTTCTTAGAGCCCATTCAGTATCTCATAGGTAGTATTCCCTCCATTTTTAATCAACATATTTATAAAAATCTACAGGTAAAATGATACATACTTATCAAGTACAACATATTTTACACATAGAGTGGTTAAATCTAGCTAACATATATATCGCAGATTATTATCATTTTTGTGGTGAGAACACTCAACATCTACCCTGTACTCTCAGAAGGTAGATTAAGAGTTTATGCGTAAGACCCAAATTTACAGGAGGCCTAGAGATTTAATTGCCAAGACTTCAGCAATGGTATTGGCAAATATCAAACTTAGGTCTTTGTAATTCTTAGACGTTTTGCCATGTTGCCACAAAAGCCTCATGAGCATTAAGAGGATTTCAATTGAACACTAGTCTGAAAAAATGAGGTTTTGGTGAAATTGGAAAAATAATAATAGGATGTGAGATTAAAACTCTGTTAATCTTTATTCTTGATGATTCTTTCTACTCCTATTCCTCTGAAAATCTAAAACGATAGAATCTCAAAATAGATTTCAAAAATTCAATACCTCTCAAATATTCAGATGAGAATATACATGCTTCCCAGTAGTAAAGAGAGGAACAAGTAAGTTATAAGAAATAGCCCAAATGCCTATGGTCTGAAGTCCTGTCGCACTCTTATTCTTCTCATTCCATACCTGTGGCTTTAGTGTAATTTTCCTGTGATCAGCTGACAGAAGAAGAAACTGGGGCCTGCTTTACAGAACCTTCTGTGTGATATTCAGGCACCATGTAAGAGTAGATAGTTGTAGCACTTTGACTCTGTACTAGGATGACCTTGAAAGGACGCTGGTAAAGGGAAATTCTCTAGGTGGGCAGAACATTGAGCAGTGTCTCTGTTGGTTAGCTTACAGGGAGAAGGGGCCAGTTGAGTGACTTTATGGATGTATGAGCTCTTGTGTGAATTGTTTGGCTAGCTGGTTAGGGACTTAGAAGAGGCATGACTGGAAAATTGGTCACAAGGAAATTGGGGATGAGGTAGGTGGTAGAACTTGCTGAGTGGGCACAATACCAAAAGATAACCTGAGTGGAGGATGATGTTTGTAATTAAGTGAAAAGATTGCTCCTTTTTGTGGCTAGAAATCATCCTTTTTCCCATGCCACTCCTGTTCTTACACAATGGAGCCATGTGCAAAATGGCCATGAACCACTGGGTGGGGACTATGCATGGCTTCGAAAGCATGACTGACTCGCCATGCTGACCCAGCTATGGCCATTGCTGATTGCCCAGTCAGCTGACCAAAGAGATGAGTAGTGGTGGCTGATAGGGTACTGTTTTCCAGAGTGATTGAAGCTAATGATGGTGGATATATTTCTTCGGATCACTTTTGTCATAGAGCAGTATTTGTTCTTACTGGAATTCTCATTTCCTATATATACACCTTCCTTGCATGCAATGATTGTGATAAATTACCATCCATGGACTTATAGAATGTTTGATCTGCCATCATGGTATTCAAATAGCATTGCTTCTGGTCAAGGGACTCACCTTCCAGCAAAGGATAGACATAATGCTTCATGGTGGTAGAATTCACTGGTTTGCTATGACATCCTGCAGCTGCTGGCAGGACAGTGTGGTGGAAGACTTTGTCATGATGCCATAACTCCCATCAAGCCTACCAAGCTTCCCCAGGAGACTGTGATACTGTGAATTGAATAGGTGGGATTTTTCTCTGAAATTAGAATCAATGGATTGAAGAATCATATGGTGAACATGGTAGTGACACCACCCACGATTACTCTTAGTGACCCATTAACAAAATTTTTGTTTCCTGTTCTTATGATCTTACTTTGTGCTGACCTAGAGGCCTTTGTCCTAAAGGAAGGAATGTTTCAATCGGGAGACACAATGGTTCCATTGAACTGGAAGTGAATTCTGCTCCCTGGACGCTGTGGCTTTCTCATGCCTCTGAATGGACAAGCAAAGAAGGAAACTACTGTGCTGGCTGGGGTGATGGTTCTGTTTGCAATCAGGGGGTATCTGATAGCTACTTCCTAGTGTCTGGGTCCTAGAAGATCCCCGAAGGTGCCTTTTGGTATTAACGTGTTCTGTGATTAGGGTCGATGGAAAACTATTTTTTTTTTTTTGCCAGTCCTAGGGCTTGGACTCAGGGCCTGAGCACTGTCCCTGGCTTCTTTTTGCTCAAGGCTAGCACTCTGCCACTTGAGCCACAGAGACACTTCTGGCTTTTTCTATATATGTGGTGCTGAGGAATCGAACCCAGGGTTTCATGCATGCTAGGCAAGCACTCTACCACTAAGTCACATTCCCACCCCGATGGAAAACTATTACAGTTACCATATCTAATGGACTATCAGTTGTACAGACCCTTTAAGAATGAAGGTTTGTATTACCTGGCCCAGTATAAAACCATAAGTAGCTTGGTGAGACAAAGGGAAAACAGAATAAGTAGAGAGAGAAAGTAATTATAAGTAACCACAGGTGACCACATGGGCAACTGTAGAAATAATTGTCAGGACTATGTCTTCTTTATTTACTTATGATTGTATTTGTGCATTTAGGAGTTTTCTGTGCACATATGTAAATATACTAAGCCAGTGTTCTCCTTAAGTTGCTTGGTATGTAACCTAAGAGGTATCGTAGTGTTAAGTGTTGTTAATTTGACATCACTTGCTTTTTTTTTTTTTAATTCGGTTGGTCATGGGGCTTGAACTCAGCCTGAGAGCCTGCCCCTGAGCTTTTCTCCTTAAGACTAGCACTCTACCACTTTGAGCTCCACTTGTGGATTTCCAGTGATTAATTGGAGATGAGCATCTCAATGGATTTTTCTTCCTGGGCTGACTTTAAACTTTGATCTTCAGATCTCAGCCTCCTGAATAGTTAGGATTACAAGTGGGAGCCACCAGTGCCTTGCCTGGTGCATCCTATTATTGGACTTAAATGATTGGATCTTGTGAAGTATAAACATTGCCCATGTACTGGTGTGTTCCTTCTGGAGAAAGGCTAGTTTATCTGGTTATATATGTATGAATTATGATACAAGGATGCTTGTTACTGTCAGTATTGAGAGATTGGGTATAATGGAAGATGATGTATATTGATAAATATGAGCAGATTTGTGGTAGTTAATTGGTTTATGTGTCAATTTAAGTTGGCCACAGGTACTGAGATACTTAATTCAACCTTATTCTGACTGTGTCATACTGATGGCATCTCATTAAAAACCTTTTGAGAGATATCTAATTTTATTTATTTTTTTTCAATTTTTATTATCAAACTGATGTACAGAGAGGTTACAGTTTCATACATTAGGCATTGGATACATTTGTTGTACTGTTTGTTACCTCGTCCCTCATTCCCCCCTCCCTCCTCCCCCTTTCCCTTTCGCCCCCTGAGGTGTTCATTTCACTTACACCAAACATTTTGGCAAGTATTACTTTTGTATTTGTTTGTCTTTTTTTACCCTGTCTTTCAATTTTGGTATTCCCTTTCAATTTCCTAGTTCCAATACCAGTATACACGGTTTCCAATATACTCAGATAAGATTACAGAGATAGTGTAGGTACAACCACAGGAAGGTGATACAAGAACATCATCAATAATAGAATCTACAGATACATATGGGATATTGAAAGTAGTTACAACTGTGATATAACAATTGTTTCCATAACATGGAGTTCATTTCACTTAGCATCATCTATGTGTTCATAAGGGTATAGCTATTGAGCCTTGTGATGCTCTGCTATGACAGGACTAAACCTGTACTAATTATTCCCAATAAGGGAGACCATAGAGTCCATGTTTCTTTGGGTCTGGCTCACTTCACTTAGTATAATTTTTTCCAAGACCTTCCATTTCCTTACAAATGGGACAATGTCATTCTTTCAGATAGAAATATAAAATTCCATTGTATATATGTACCATATTTTCCTGATTCATTCGTCTACTGAGGGGCATCTGGCTTGGTTCCAGATTCGTGCTATGACAAATTGTGCTGCGATGAACATTATTGTGCTGGTGGCATTAGTGTGATTTTGTTTGTGGTCTTTTGGATAGATACCCAAAAGTGGGGCTGCTGGGTCATAGGGGAGTTCTATATTTAGCCTTCAGAGGAATCTCCATACTGCTTGCCAGAGTGTCTGAACCAGTTTACATTCCCGCCAACAATGGATTAGGGTTCCCTTTTGGCCACATCCCCTCCAGCAATTGTTATTGTTAGTTTTCTTTATATTGGACATTCTTACTGGGTGAGATGGAATCTCAGTGTTGTTTTGATATGCATTTCTTTCATGGCCAGTGATATAGGGCATTTTTTCATATGTCTCTTGGCCATTCTCATTTCCTCATCAGAGAAGTCTCTTTGTAAGTCTTTAGCCCACTTGATGAGGGGGCTATTGGTTCTTTGCGGTTTTGTTTTGAAAGAAGGTAATTTTTTAGTTCTGCATATATTTTAGATATGAGGCCTTTGTCTGTTGAATGTCCAGTAAAGATCTTCTCCCAGTCTGTGGGCTTTCTGTTTATCTTGCGAGCTATGTCACTTGCCGTGCAGAAGCTCTGCAGTTTGATGCAGTCCCATTTGTCCAACCTTTCTTTGATTTGTAGCGTTTCTGTGTCTTTGTTAAGGAAGTTCCGTCCTGTGCCAAGGAGCCCAAGTATTTCTCCTACTCATTCCTTTAGTGTTTTCAGGGTGTCTGTTATGATTTCGAAGTCTTTAATCCATTTGGAATTGATTTGGGTGCCGGGTGACATATAAGGATCTAGTTTCAGTTTGTTGCATGTGTTGAGCCAGTTTTGCCAGCACCACTTGTTAAAGAGGATATCTTTCTTCCATACTATTGTTTTAGCTCCTTTATCAAAGATTAAGTAGGCATAGTTCTGTGGGTTCATTTCTGGGTCTTCAATTCTGTTCCATTGGTCTTCAGGCCTGTTCTGGTGCCCATACCAAGCTGTTTTTATTACTATAGCTTTATAATACAGCTTGAAGTTGGGTATTGTTATTCCTCCAGCACTGTTCTTTCTGCCTAGGATTGTTTTTGCTATTCTAGGTCTTTTATTGTTCCATTTGAATTTCTGGATTGCTTCCTCTATTTCATTAAAAAATGGTGGTGGGATATTAATGGGTATTGCATTGAATTTGTAGATAGCCTTTGGCAATATTGCCATTTTGATTATATTAATCCTCCCAATCCAGGAGCATGGGAGGTTTTTCCATTTCCTTACTTCTGACTTAATTTCATTTTTCAAGCTTTTAAAGTTCTCATATCTAGTTTAAAGGCAAGAGAACCAGTAACCGGGTACTAGACACCTAGGTGCCCATATTCTTAGCTGCTCTGGAGGCTAAGATCTGAGTATTGTGGATCAAAGTCAGTGCGGACAGGAAAGTCTGTGAGACCCTTATCTGCAATTAACCACTAAGAAGCCAGAAGCTGAGCTCTGGCTCAAATGGTAGAATAGTAGCCTTGAGCATAAAAGCTCAGGGGCAGCACCAAGAATCCTGGGTTCAAGTCCCAAAACTGGCACCAAAAAAAAAATGACAAAGCCAACTACTTACTGACAACGAAGAGCTCATTCATCTAAGCATGGACCTAGAATTCTAAACACTAATCCATTACTCTTCTTACTAGATACTCATCTCCTGAAATCAAAAAGGCTTAGGGTCCTTTTTCCTATTTATTTAGCCCATGTAGCCTCAGTATTTTCTCAAAAAGAATCAAGATTTTCTTTTGGTAAATTAGACCATTTGAACCAAATGATGGTAAATTAGAAAGGTATGTGAATTTTAGCTATTCCAAACTATCAAAAACACACAGTAACCCAGTTTCCTTGCTCACAATAACTTTGTTGATAGATGAGAATCGGATACTCATTGGAGCCATTTTAATGAACCCGTAAGATTTAAGAATAATTCATATACTAAAGTATTTCAAAACAGTTCACTTGAAACACTTAAGTTATAAATTTTGTAATTTAATGTATTTGTTTCTTTTTAGAAAACTCTATTAGATAGAAAGATGAAAGGTGAAGTTGAATCTCATCTTGATCAAATTGTACTACATAAAGTGTTAACATTGGAATTAGGATAATTTGCTATGTTGCACTTATTTACAGTTTTATTTTCCCTATTTTTAGATGTTAAGATTGACTTTTAATTGCAGAGAATAAGATTATTGCCTTTATATAATCAAACTTCTAATATGTATCGAGCCTTTGGAGGACAAAGTCTAGCTCATGAACGCACTCATTATCAAAGGAGATGCATTATGCTTTGGGATGTGGGAAGATAATGGGGTATTATCACGACATGAATCTTGGATTTCAGTTATATATATGCATATATACGTATGTATATATGCATATATATACACATATGTATACACACATATATATAGACACATATGTATATGTGCATATATAGAGAGAAATTTTATTAGGAGAGAGCACATGTAATGAATTACAATGTATGAGGATCATTGTGTTTCATAAAAGAAGTCCATGAACAGCATTCTATGAGACTTGGGAGAAAAGAGTTGTTACTGTTGCCTGAGAAAGGTTCATGGATATCTGTCTGGAGGTGCTGGCATTTGATCTCTGATCTTAAAGCCAAACTAGATTTGAACAAGAGAGTCTTTGAGGGTTTCAGTCATGCCTATGAATTAAAGTGGGTAAATGATCTAGTCTTTACACAATGTCTCGCACCATGTAGAGTGTCAATAAATGCATGAGGGGGGCTGGGGCTATAGCCTAGTGGCATGAGTGCCTGCCTCGGATACACAAGGCCCTAGGTTCGATTCCCCAGCACCACATATGCAGAAAACGGCCAGAAGCGGTGCTGTGGCTCAAGTGGCAGAGTGCTAGCCTTGAGCGGGAAGAAGCCAGGGACAGTGCTCAGGCCCTGAGTCCAAGGCCCAGGACTGGCCAAAAAAAAAATAAAAAAATAAAAATAAATGCATGAGGATTAAGTGCATAATCTGCAAGTTGACTGTTACTGCCTGCTTGTCTGCCTTGTGAATGATGTCAGAGAAGTCACTGGAGAACATTTTCCCAAGAGCTAACTTGCACAATGTTTCTTCACTTACCAAGGGCTTTAACTGCTTTGCTTCCCCGTATTCCAATTCTCATAAACATTGGCCACCATGCTTTGTCTCTAAAACATGGTGCAGCTGCTGGGTGGTCCTTCTACCGACCCTTAACAGAGTCAGCTGTTCACCAGAGAGTAGGATTGATGTCTGACCAACAGATGATCCCGTGCAGGGAATGAGAGGAGAGGAGGGGCTGCTGGGAGGCAATTCGTGCAGTGGCTTGGCTTGATTGTATTAAACGGGAAGAGATGGATGGAAGCTTAGTTTCAAGCCAGTTTTGAAGATAGGTAATTTGTGTCAAATAGTTCTGAAGTGCTGTATCCATGGAGGGAAGTGGAGTGGAGAGCCGAGTCCAGTGCCATTATAGATTACATGCTTACAGCCTGGGTAGCAATGAGATTTTAACCTTCACATAGGACCCAGATATTCATTACCCATGTCAGCAATAGACCAAGGTTGGTATAGGTTAAAAAACTTCAAACTACCTTAGCCAAGGACTAGACCAGTCATCGTTTTAACAATTCTGTAGGATGTGTGAAAGGGGAAGATGATTTTGACAGGAAGACCATAAGTGCTTTCTCAGGTGTTTCCCCTCTCTCTAGCATTTGTCTCTCTGAGTGTTCTTCCTTGCTCAAACTTACATTCTGTTTTATGACATTTTTCTTGATTGTCTTCTTTTTCGCTGGTCTCTTCCCCTCAGAATCCTTTCTTCCTTGGGCTGGCAAGAACAGCCCCCATGAATTTTACTGGATCTCTCTCTCTCTCTCTCTTTCTCTCTCTTTTTTTAATGTCTTGATATTGACGTTGTCCTCTGTTTGGAAGAAACTTCTGTGTTGACTTTCACCTCTGGGGTTTTGAGTTGTAGCTACAGTGTGGTCATCCCAAATAAAATGTGTTAGTGTCACCTTCTACATCGTACCTCCAAGACTGAATCTATTGGCTCATTCTATTCCTCCTGATAGCCGCCTACTGTTTTATTTTCTGTCTTGCTGTCATCCAGTTCATGCTTTTCTATAAGTCTTCAATTTGTTACTTATATTTTTTTACTATCCTTGTGACGTAATTCCTTTCTTTTTTTCTTTTGTTTCAAATTTTTATTATTAAACTGATGTACAGAGGTTACAGTTTCATACATTAGGCATTGGATACATTTGTTGTACTGTTTGTTACCTTGTTCCTCAAACCCCACTCCACTCTCCCCCTTACCCTTTCCCCCCCTGAGTTGTTCAGTTCACTTACACCAAACATTTTTGCACGTATTGCTTTTGTATTTGTTTGTCTTTTTTTACCCTGTGTCTCGCAATTTTGGTATTCCCTTTCAATTTCCTAGTTCCAATACCAGTATACACGGTTTCCAATATACTCAGATAAATTACAGAGATAGTGTAGGTACAACCACAGGAAGGTGATACAAGAACATCATCAATAGTAGAAGCTACAGATAAACATGGGACATTGAAAGTAGTTACAACTGTGATATAACAATTGTATCCATAACATGGAGTTCATTTCACTTAGCATCATCTTATGTGTTCATAAGGGTATAGCAATTGGGCCTTGTGATGCTCTGCTATAACTTGCCTAAACCTGTACTAATTATTCCCAATAAGGGAGACCATAGTGTTCATGTTTCTTTGGGTCTGTCTCAGTTCATTTAGTATAATTTTTTCCAAGTCCTTCCATTTCCTTACAAATGGCATTTGTTACTTCTAAAGGCCTTGTAGTTATTCCCAATCAGCATTGTATATAGCTTTATTTAGGCACAAATGACAACTTTTAGGCTATTATGTCTAGTAATCTCTGAGCTGGTGTGTGTGTGTGTGTGTGTGTGTGTGTGTGTGTGTGTGTGTGAGTGTGTGTGTGTGTGTGTGTGCTCTTGAGGTTTGAACTATGGCCTTGGCAGTATAGCTGATCATTTTTGTTCAAGTCCAGCGCTGTGCCATTGGAGCCCCAGCTCCCCTTTTGCTTTCTGATGATTAATTAGACGTGAGTCTCATGGGCTTTTCTGCCCAGGCTGGCTTCAAATTGTGATCTGCATATCTCAGCATTCTGAGTAGGTTCATTACAGGTATGGACCATAGGCACACTACATTTTGTTTTCAACAGACAAGAGCTGATTATTGAGGAACAGTGAGGAGAACTCTTACTTTTGGGCTGGTTTTGTTTGCATTTTTTTTCTTCTTAAAAACCTGAATTGACTGCTTTTCCTTTATTCCTTCCTGGTCTGATACTAAAAGCCTTTCACAATGGAGCTCCTTTCCATATTCCCAGATTTCCCTCTTTTCTTTTCTCTTTTTTCCCCTCCGTGATTTGTTCCCGCTAGTATGGAACACGCAAACAGCCTTCTAACTTCAGGCCTCTTGGAGGACAGTTCAGATACTGGTCTTCCTGTCCAAAACTAATTTCTTCTTCCCCTGAACCTTTAGGTTACTTTCTAATGATAGCCCTTATTTCCCTTATTCTGCCCTTATTTCCAGGGCTGACTTTTGTGTACTTTTTGTGTCAACTTCTTGAAGGTTTGGCTTCATTTTGGTTTTGTGTTTCTGTCCTTCCTACACCATAAGATAGAGTCCCTGATGATTTAATAAGTTTGTAAAAATTATGTAAACTCATGGAGAAGTTTAATAGTGTCTACTCAGAAGAAATGAGGAGATAGCACGGTAGTTTCAGTCCGACAGAAACATTGAATTGGGAATCACTTTAATCCTAAAATATATCTAAAATCTTAAGATTTGTTAGTCAAGTATGCACTCAGAATTATGTTAATTTAAGTCATTTGTATCATTAGAGCTAAATCATTATACATTTGGAAGGAAAATCCAAACAGTGACTCCTCTCAAAACCATTTCAGAGAAAGCCAGAATGTTTTGAGATAGGATAGTATTCAACTATCACTGATGAGAATACCTTTTCTTCTTACATTGATTGGGTATTTACTAGTCAAAAACTCCTTATGTAAATAAAAACAACTTAGTCTCCAGAGTTTACCTTTACTTTATTTGCTTATTGCTAGAATTTGTAGTTCTCCATATCTACCACAGTTATATCACCTTATAATTTGGATTTCATATCTTTGTAAACATTACAAAATTTGACGTTTGTATGCATTAACTTGAAGACCATTGGAATATTGATAGTTATACGAATCATTGTTTAAAACATTAATTCTGAGAAGACAGAAATTTTGAAATAAATGCTGTCGTGGAATCCATTTTTGTGCTTAAAAAAAGTTTTCCTGTGACTTTGGATGCCCTTATCATAGTTAGTACTCATTTCGAGTATTATTTATGCTTTTACTCATCCAACTTTTTTTTAGAATTTAATAAAATGCAATTAGCAGATCATCTGTTATAAAATGGTAGCTGTCAGCCCAGCGTTTGCATACTTCAGTTCCCCATGGGCCAGAAAACATGACTTTCATTCTGTAGCCTTAGCCTTGACCCTGCCTGCTACAATGCCTTCTTTCTTCTGGTAGAAACACCTGCACAACGCAAGTCATCCTGTCAGTCTTCCTCCAGCCCTTGTGTTACAGTGTCATAGTTGATGTTCACAGGAGGTCTGGAGGCGCAAATCCCTCCCCTGGCCATTCTGCTGGGGCTGGCTTGGGCCAGGTTTCTAGGTAAATACAATTTCCACCTCCCCTCCTGCTCCATCCTCCCACATCCTGGCTGAACCCGTGTGGGACAGCTTGCCCAACGCCACAGCCCTTGCCAGTCTTGGAAGCGGCCAGTGTCTGGATCTGCCACATCTCTCGCCCTCCATGTCATCTGTCTTCCTGACAGCACAAGGGAGATACAAGAAAAACAGGTCAGCGGATCCGGGCATTTCCTCCCTGGGCAGGTTTCCACTTACCTCTTGTCTGCCCTCTTGCCTTGGCCTCTCTGGCCCAGATTACTGCCTGCTACTTCCTGCTATTGGGCAGCCAAGGATTATACTGGCTATTGGCAGGAGCTGGCAATCCTGGTGCCCGTGGCTCACAGCCATATGTTTTAGGCTACTTCAGGAAGCTCTGCTAAGACACCAGGGAAAGGGATATCTGACCCTTTCCTACCGTGACCAAGGCACACTAGCACCCAGCAATGATATTCATAGGCAGCATCATCACTGTCATGCAGATCTCCAAGAGCAGAGGCAGCTTGGCATCAAGTACGAGACCTTTGTGTAGAGGACAGCACAAGAGGGGAGCCTTAACCATATGATTGGTTTCCGGGAACTTCAAAAAACAAGTAACGTGTAAACACTTTGAACTCCCTCTGTCCAACCTCATACCTGACACACTCATGCAACCGCACATGAACAAAAAATTCCTCAAAGACGAGGTGACTCTCTCTCTCTCTCTTTCTCTCTCTTCCTCCCCGCCACCCCCACATGCTCACTGTAACACACTGTGCCGGTTCCTCCTGGATCTACATCCACATACCTATTTACACATATGCAGACTTAGGCTTAGGAAGCACACTCTTGTACAGCATCAGGAACACACGCATGTAGGCAAGCAGGGGCACACACACGCACACGTGAGCGCACCCAGTACACACTGGCTTGGAAGGTGCTAAGGGGTTTTCGAGGACTGTGTCCTACTTGCTCAAGTCCAGGGTGTTGTTCTTGTGGTGGGCGTGGCTAAGGAGCCCAGCGCTGCTTACTGGACAGTCCATTGGCACTTGGGCCTCCCCCTGCTGTCCTCACCAGTCTCCCATTCCCTGAACCATGCAGCTTCGGAGACCTGGGTAGCAACAAACTCTTCGGGAAAGCAATCAATGCAGAAATGTCAATGTAACAGGACCACATGATTACGCCCCAGTAGTGCCCCAACCAAGGATGGCATTCGTTACCCCTCAGGTCTACACCCTAAAGCACAGCGCTGCACGCAGAGAATGGGTCAGGCCTATGCCCCAGAATCCCTTGCCTCTTCTCCCTTCTACTTGGTCCCAGGGTGGTGGGGCGCCCAACCTGGCCTTCCTAGCCACCACCTGCCATCTGCAGCTGAGTTCCTGAGGCTTGTCCCCTGCACACATACCTCCTTTGCTGATAACTCCCTCCGAGTTCTCTCTCCTAGCCCTCCTCTCCCTGCCTTGCTGCTCTGGACTGCTTTCAACTCACACATGCCTCTGCGTCACTGCCTTTTTGCCTCTGCCTCTGCTTTCCAATTTCCCCCCTCCTCCTCTTGAGGTTCACAGGCTGCACACCTCCCCATGCACCTCTTCACTTCTTCTGGGGAAATTACAACTGCCTCACCCTGGCCTAGCCCTTCTTTTTTTTTCTCAAATTTTTATTATCAAACTGACGTACAGAGAGGTTACAGTATCATACGTTGGGCATTGGCTACATTTCTTGTACTGTTTGCTGCCTTGTCCCTCATGCCCCCCTCCCTCCCCCCCTTTCCCTCCCACCGCCAGGTGTTCAGTTCACTTACACCAAACAGTTTTGCAAGTATTGCTTTTGTAGTTATTTCTCTTTTTTTTACCCTGTGTCTCTCGAATTTGGTATTCCCTTTGAATTTCCTACTTCCAATACCAGTAAACACGGTTTCCAATATACTCAGATAAGATTACAGAGATAGTGTAGGTACAAACATAGGAAGGTGATACAAAACATTATCAATAATAGAAACTACACATACACATAGGACATTGAAAGTAGTTACAACTGTGATATATCACTTGTTTCCATAACATGGAGTTCATTTCAATTAGCATCATCTTATGTGTTTCTAAGGGTATAGCTATTGGGCCTTGTGATGCTCTGCTATGGCTTGCCTAAACCTATACTAATTATTCCCAATAAGGGAGGCCATAGAGTCCATGTTTCTTTGGGTCTGGCTCACTTCACTTAGTATAACTTTTTCCAAGTCCTTCCATTTCCTTACAAATGGAACAATGTCATTCTTTCTGATAGAGGCATAAAATTCCATTGTGTAAATGTACCACATTTTCCTGATCCATTCATCTATGGAGGGGCATCTAGGTTGGTTCCAGCTTCTCCCTATGACAAATTGTGCTGCGATGAACATTGTTGTGCTGGTGGCATTACTGTGATTTTGTTTGTGGGCTTTTGGATAGATACCCAACAGTGGGGCTGCTGGGTCATAGGGGAGTTCTATATTGAGCCTTCTGAGGAATCTCCATACTGCTTGCCAGAGTGGCTGAACCAGTTTACATTCCCACCAACAATGAAGTAGGGTTCCCTTTTGGGCACATCCCCTCCAACAATTGTTATTATTAGTTTTCTTGATATATGACATTCTTGCTGGGGTGAGATGGAATCTCAATGTTGTTTTGATTTGCATTTCCTTTATGGCCAGTGATGTAGAGCATTTTTTCATATGTCTATTGGCCATTCTCATTTCCTCATCAGAGAAGTTTCTTTGTAAGTCTTTAGCCCACTTGATGAGGGGGCTATTGGTTCTTTGCAGTTTTGTTTTGGAAGAAGGTAATTTTTTTAGTTCTCCATATATTTTAGAGATGAGGCCTTTGTCTGTTGAATGTCTGGTAAAGATCTTCTCCCAGTCTGTGGGCTTTCTGTTTATCTTGAGAGCTATGTCCTTTGCCGTGCAGAAGCTCTGGAGTTTGATGCAGTCCCATTTGTCCAACCTTTCTTTGATTTGTAGCCTTTCAGGGTCTTTGTTAAGGAAGTTCTGTCCTGTGCCAAGGAGTCCAAGTGTTTCTCCTACTCCTTCCTTTAGTGTCTTCAGGGTGCCTGTTTCGATTTCAAGGTCTTTAATCCATTTGGAATTGATTTTGGTGCAGGGTGATATATAAGGATCTAGTTTTAATTTGTTGCATGTGTTGAGCCAGTTTTGCCAGCACCACTTGTTAAAGAGGCTATCTTTCTTCCATACTATTGTTTTAGCTCCTTTATCAAAGATTAAGTAGGCATAGTTCTGTGGATTTAATTCTGGGTCTTCAATTCTGTTCCATTGGTCTTCAGGCCTGTTCCGGTGCCAATACCAAGCTGTTTTTATTACTATAGCTTTATAATACAGCTTGAAGTTGGGTATTGTAATTCCTCCAGCACTGTTCTTTCTGCTTAGGAGTGTTTTTGCTATTCTAGGTCTTTTATTGTTCCATATGGATTTCTGGATTGCTTCCTCTATTTCATTAAAGAATGGTGTTGGGATATTAATGGGTATTGCATTGAATTTGTAGATAGCTTTTGGCAATATTGCCATTTTGATTACATTAATCCTCCCAATCCAGGAGCATGGGAGGTTTTTTCATTTTCTTAGTTCTGACTTAATTTCATTTTTCAAGCTTTTAAATTTCTCTTCAAAGAGGTCTTTCACTTCTTTGGTTAAGGTTATTCCTAGGTATTTTATGTTTTGGGGGGCTATTGCAAAAGGAGTTGCTTTCCTGATTTCAGCCTCGGTCTTCGGGTTGTTAGCATAGAGAAAGGCCGTTGATTTTTGAAGGTTTATTTTATAACCTGCAACTTTGCCAAAGTTTTGTATCAGCTCTAGTAGCTTGGGGGTAGAGTCTATGGGATTCTTTAGGTATAGGATCATGTCATCTGCGAAGAGACAAAGTTTAACTTCATCTTTTCCTATTTGGATCCCCTTTATATTCTCTTCTTGCCTAATCGCTCTGGCTAGGAATTCTAGTACTATGTTGAAGAGCAGGGGAGAGAGTGGACATCCCTGCCTTGTTCCTGATTTTAAAGGGAATGGCTTTAGTTTTTCACCATTTAGAGTTATGCTTGCTGTTGGTTTGTCATAAACTGCCTTGATTATATTCAGGAATGTTCCCTGGAATCCCAGTTTTTCCAGGGCTTTTAGCATAAATGGGTGCTGGATTTTATCGAACGCTTTTTCCACATCCAGCGATAAAACCATGTGGTTCTTTACCTTGCTCCGGTTGATATGGTGGATTATAGTAATTGACTTGCGTATATTAAACCAGCTTTGCATCCCTGGGATGAATCCAGTTTGATCGTGGTGTATGATTTTTTTGATGACCTGTTGAAGTCGGTTGGCCAGAATTTTGTTGAGAATTTTTGCATCTATGTTCATCAGGGAGATTGGTCTATAGTCCTCTTTCCGTGATGAGTCTCTGCCTGGTTTTGGGATGAGGGTTATACTGGCTTCATAAAATGAGTCTGGCAGTGAACGTTCTCTTTCAATTTCATTGAAGAGTTTGAGAAATATTGGAGTGAGTTCTGTTTTGAAGGCCTTGTAGAATTCTGCAGTGAATCCATCTGGACCTGGGCTTTTCTTGGATGGGAGATCATTTATTATTGTTTCTATTTCAATACTGGATATGGGTCTGTTTAGAAGGTTTAAGTCTTCATAGTTGAGTTTGGGGGTATCAATTTTTTCTAGGAAATCATCCATTTCTTCCAAGTTCTCGAATTTGTTGGCATAAAGGTTTGCAAAATAGTCCCTTATTATTTTCTGAATTTCGGTTATTTCTGTGGTGATGCTACCTGTTTCATCTCTTATCTTGTTTGAGTGTGCTGCCTTCGTTCTTTGGTCAGGTTTGCCAGGGGTCTGTCTATCTTGTTGATTTTTTCAAAGAACCAGCTCTTTGTTTTGTTGATTCTTTCGATGGTTTTTTTCGTCTCTAATTGATTTAATTCTGATTTGATTTTAATTTTTTGCTTCCGTCTATTGACTTGGGGTTTGGCTTGCTGCTCTCTCTCCAGAAAATTAAGGTGTTTCCTTAAATTACTGAGTTGCTGTTTCTCCAGTTTGTTGATGTATGTATTCAGAGATATAAATTTTCCTCTGAGTACTGCCTTTGCTGTGTCCCAAAGGAGCTGGTACTTTGTGCCCTCAACTTGGTTGAAGTCCATAAACATTTGAATTTCTGTTTTAATTTCTTCAATGATCCACTGATGGTTCAGCAGTGTGTTCTTTAGTCTCCATGAATTGTGGGATTTTCTGTGGTGGCTGAATGAGTTGAGCTCTAATTTTATTCCATTGTGGTCTGAAAGAATGCAGGGAATGATTTTGATACTTCTGAATTTGTACAGATTTTCTTTGTGCCCTAAGATGTGATCTATTTTGGAGAATGTTCCGTGTGCTGCCGAAAAGAATGTGTATTCTGTCCTTGCTGGGTGGAATATTCTGTAGATGTCGATTAAGTCTAGTTGGTCTATGCAGTTGTTTAGTTCTGTGGTTTCTTTGTTCAGTTTTTGGCGTTTTGATCTGTCCAGAGGTGATAGTGGAGTGTTAAAGTCCCCCACTATCATTGTGTTTGGGTCTATGAATGTTTTTAGAGCCAGTAGTGTTTGTTTGATGAAGTTGGGTGCTCCTGCATTTGGCGTGTAGATATTTAGGATGGTTATTTCTTCCTGTTGGAGAGATCCTTTTACTAGTATGTAGTAGCCTTCTTTGTCTCTTCTTACCTTTTTTAATTTGAAGTCAATTTTGTCTGATACTAGGATTGCAACTCCAGCCTGCTTATGGGGGCCATTTGCTTGATAGATTTGTTTCCAGCCTTTCACTTTTAGAAGATGTTTACTTTTGCTGGATAGATGTGTCTCTTGGAGGCAGCAGAAAGATGGATCTTGATTTTTGATCCAAGTTATGAGCCTATGTCGTTTGATTGGAGAATTAAGTCCATTAATGTTGACAGTTAGGATTGAGATGGTGATCGTTTGTTCCTTTCATTATCACTGTCTTGTTTAAAGCTGTGTCTTCCCATTTCTTTTTTTTTTTTTTTTTACTTTTTTTTTTCTCAAATTTTTATTATCAAACTGACGTACAGAGAGGTTACAGTATCATACGTTGGACATTGGATACATTTCTTGTACTGTTTGTTGCCTTGTCCCTCATGCCCCCCCTCCCTTCCCCCCTTTCCCTCCCCCCCCCCAGGTGTTCAGTTCACTTACACCAAACAGTTTTGCAAGTATTGCTTTTGTAGTTATTTCTCTTTTTTTACCCTGTGTCTCTCGAATTTGGTATTCCCTTTGAATTTCCTACTTCCAATACCAGTAAACACGGTTTCCAATATACTCAGATAAGATTACAGAGATAGTGTAGGTACAAACATAGGAAGGTGATACAAAACATTATCAATAATAGAAACTACACATACAAATAGGACGTTGAAATAGTTACAACTGTGATATATCACTTGTTTCCATAACATGGAGTTCATTTCAATTAGCATCATCTTATGTGTTTCTAAGGGTATAGCTATTGGGCCTTGTGATGCTCTGCTATGGCTTGCCTAAACCTGTACTAATTATTCCCAATAAGGGAGGCCATAGAGTCCATGTTTCTTTGGGTCTGGCTCACTTCACTTAGTATAACTTTTTCCAAGTCCTTCCATTTCCTTACAAATGGAACAATGTCATTCTTTCTGATAGAGGCATAAAATTCCATTGTGTAAATGTACCACATTTTCCTGATCCATTCATCTATGGAGGGGCATCTGGGTTGATCTAGTGTTTACTAATTAGGGTTCATTTCTCTGTCTGTGTTGGGATCTTGATTATTTTCCCTGTATAGTACATCTTTAAGGATTTTGTGTAGAGCTGGTTTGGTGGAGATATATTGTTTCCATTTTTCCTTATTGTGGAAGACTTTTATTTGACCTTCGGCTATGAAGGAGAGTTTGGCGGGGTACAGAATTCTTGGTTGGTAGTTATTTTTATTTAGAGTTTGGTATACTTCATTCCAGGCTCTCCTTGCTTTCATGGTCTCTGCTGAGAAGTCTGGGGTAATTCTAATTGCTTTTCCTTTATATGTGATTGTTTTCTTTGCCCTTACAGCTTTGAGTATTTTTTCCTTGCACTCTGCTGAAGCTGTTTTGATCACAATGTGTCGGTGGGAAGTCCTATTCTGGTCTGGTCGATTTGGGGTTCTAAATGCTTCTTGTATCTGTATAGGCCTTTCCTTCTGGATGTTTGGGAAGTTCTCAGCTAATATTCTGTTAAATAGGTTGCCTATCCCATTAACCTCTTTCTCCAAGTTTTCCTCAATACCTATTATCCTTAAATTGGGCTTCCTGATTGTGTCTTGAATCTCCTGTAGCGATCTGTTTTGTTGCTTGGACTGGATTTGTATTGATTTTTGATCTTTCTCCATAGAATCTAAGGAATCTTCAGCTCCTGAGATTCGATCCTCTGCTTCAGTTAGTCGGGACTGTAGGCTACCTACTTGATTTCGAATCTCTTTTCCTTCTGACTGGTCTTTCCTGATGATTTCCATGTCATTTCTTAGGTCCTGTATGGACTTCTTTACTTCATTAACTTCATTACTTTGGTTTTGAGTGTTGTCTCTCAAATCTTTAAGTTGGGTAGCTATCTTTTCATTTGACTCTTGAAGCTCACTTATCTTTCTATTTGTGGATGCCATGAAATTCTCCATTAATTTTTGCTTTGCCTCCTCACGCTCTAACATAATTGACTGAAGAGATTCAAACTTTTCATTTATCATGTTTATCAGTAAACTTTGTAGAGCATTTTGGGGGTTTTCTTCTATGTTTTTGATTGACTGCTCTGCTTCCTGCTTGTTTTGGGTGGGGGATAAGACTTCATTATTTGCCATCTTTCTTGTGTTTCTTCTGCCCATTTGAATTGGGAATGCCAGTCTACCAGCACCTGTGAGCACTGTTTAAGACCCAAAGCAGCCCTTACCAAGCACTGTTGTGTAAATCTTACAATTTCACAATTATATACAGATAACTTGTATACCTGTCTATAAAGTTAGATTTGGTGTTCCTGAAGAATACAATTTCAATATAACATCTGATCCTGGGCCCTGTAATCAGTAGTTACTTATTTACT
>NW_025960416.1:0-27680 GCF_023159225.1 Perognathus longimembris pacificus
TCTTTCCTGATGATTTCCATGTCCTTGCTAGAAGTATCTCTTAGGTCCTGCATGGACATCTTTACATTATTAATTTGGTTTTGAGGGCTGTCTCTCAAATCTTTTAGCTGGGTAGTTATCTTTTCATATGACTCTTGAAGTTCATTTATCTTTCTCTTTGTTGAGGCCATGAAATCATCTATTACTTTATGGATGGATTGATGTATGGATGGATTCAAACTTTTCATTTAACATGTTTATCAGTAGACTTTGTAGAGCATTTTGAGGGTTCTCTTCTATGTCTTTGATTGACTGCTCTGCTTCCTGCTTGTTTTGAGTGGGAGATATGACTGCATTGTTTGCCATCTTGTGTTTCTTCTGCCCATTTGGATTGGGAATGCCTATCTAAGAGCACCTGTGAGCACTGTTTAAGACCCAAAGCAGACCTTACCAAGCACTGTTGTGTAAATCTTAGAAGTTCACAATTATACACAGATACTTGGTATAACTGTATATAAAATTAGATTTGGTGTTCCTAAAAATACAATTTCAAAATAACAAACCAATCCTGTATTCAATAGTTAATAAGTACTGTTAAAATACTATGAGCTGGATTTCTCTATAAACCACTTTGATTCACTTGGATTGAACAGGGATATCCTCTATCCAATAACCAGGGATCAATGGAGTCTGGAGGTCCTGAATGTAAATCTGGAGGATAAGTGAGAGGTAGTGAAGGGAATAGAGTAAAATGTATGTGGGGGTGGTGGTGATGGTGGCGGTGGTGGTGGTGGTGATTTTGGTTTCATTTCAGTGACGTGGAAATGTGAAGAAGAATAGAATCGGTAGAAAGGACAAGATTAATATGATGAATAATGGAGAGTTAGCAGAAAAGAGTGAAGCTGTTAGTCATAGGAAAGTAATTTAAAAGTAAGAGAATGTGAAAAGAGAAACAAAGAAAAATACTGGAAGACAAATGCACAAAACACAAAACAATTAACAACCCAACCCCCGAAAAAGGAAATTAAAAAAGCCGATAAAACAAAAAAAAAATAGAAAACAAAATACCAACGACGTCTCAGAAATGAAAAATAGAAAAAAAAAGTTTAAAAATGTTTTTAAAAAATGGAGTGTTCCTTGTTTGGGTGGGTTTTCTCCAGTCTCTGGTTTCCTTGCAATGGTCTGCAGTCTATTTTGCTGCTTGGCTGGTTTGACTTGCTTTCAGTTTTCAGGGGGTGGATCTGCTCTGACCCTCCTCGCCTGTTAGGGAAATCCTGGGGCTCTGTGGTTCGCACAGCTTTCAGGAAGGGCTTGGGGGGTCCTCCTTAGATGGAGATTGTTTAGGAGTAAAGGAAGCAGTGGTTGGTTAGGACAATCAGGTTCTGGGTCTCCCTATAGTTGGAGGCATTCACTATGGTCTTCCTGGGGTGGAGAATTCTCGGCTTCTATTGCTGTGGTGGATGCAACAGGGGAAGACAAATACTCTTCCCTCCACCTTGTGAATGCTTCTGATGCCATATGGCAGGGTTGGGCTCAAGATCCACCTGTTAGTGTTCCTACGCAGTATGTGTGTGTGATCATGAACACACTGGAGTCGCAAGTATGCACAATCCCCACGTCTTTCTGCAGAGATGTCCAATGATGCATAGTGGGCTGGGTGGACTTTGACAGCGCACACGGAGGTATATCATGTATACTCATGGAGGCAGTGTATCTTGCTGTGGAAGTGAACCCTGGGTTGATGAGAAGGAAGGTCCCGCTAGACAGTTCAAAGATGCAACTTGTCGGGTTTAGTTTTTTCTGAGGAGATCACCTCTGTTCCTGCTTCTATTCCACACAACCTGAAGCTATCTATTAGGTATTTAAAAATAAATATGACTCTGTGTTTGTGTGTATTTGTGTATGAAAGAGAGAGAGAGAGTATTCATATACATATGTGCACTAGTACTTGAGCTCAGGGCATCTTTCTTTATTTTATGTTTATTGTACAGGTGGGTGTACAGAGGGGTTACATTTACATACCTAAGGTAATGACTACATTTCTTGTCAAACTTGCTACCTTGTCCCTCATTTTTCTCCCAGCTTCCCTCTTCCCATATCCCCCCCCCCAATTTTCAAGTTATTTTACAACATATCTTGTAGTTAATACTGTTGCATTGGTTCACGTTTTACCATTTGTCTATACATTGGAAAACAAAAAACCAACAACATCTGTTAAATAAAAAATAAAAATAAATCTTTAAAAAATGGAGTCTTCCTTGTTTGGGTGGGCTTTCTCCAGTCTCTGGTTTCCTTGCAATTGTCTGTAGTCTATATTGGTGATTGTGTGGTTTGACCTGCTTTCAGTTTTCAGGGGGTGGATCAGCTCTGACCCTCCTCCTCTGTTAGTGAAATCCTGAGGCTCTGTGGTTCGCACAGCTTTCACATAGGACTTGGGTGTCCTCTGTAAATGGGGGAAGTGAACAGTCTTGGGAGGCCTGGCTCCTCCCATCTGCTGTGAGACTGGTGCCTTTATCACCTGGCTTTGGAGAGGCTGTGGACTCAGCAGGGCGGTTGGCTCTGGCTTGGTTTACCTGTCTGAGAGTTGCTTGCCTAGGGGTGGTTCCTCCCTCATGGGCAGGATGGCCTCCTGAGCATAGCTGGCTATGGAATTCAGCTCCATTTTGGGCTGGGAATTAGGCTTCCTCTGAGATGGGGCCATTTATCTGTCTTGGGAACTGTTTGCTTTCCTATCTGGTTGTTCCTTGCTGCCGGTAGCTGCTCGCCACTTTCCGTTTTAATTTAGAAATTCTGGCGGGCAGGGCGGGCACCTCTGGCTGAGTTCACCTGAGTTGTGAACTGTGGCCTGGATGAGCTTCCCACCTGGGCAGGGGTTGCTCTTCTGGGTGGAGCTGGCCCTCATTGGTCTGTCCCTCTTGCTCTTTTCAAAGGTGGCCCCTTTGTCCTCGCTTTCCCCAAGCCGGGTTTATTTCCAGTCTGGTCTGACCCTATGCCAGTGTCAGAGATGGTGCTTTGCTCTGGCAGTGGGGAAAAGGCTACCGATGCTTCTCTGTGGGCACGAGTGAGAATATCTTTTGTGGGGTACTCATGCTTTGTCTGCCATTTCGGCCTGTCCATGCTCAGCCTGAGATCCACGTCTGTCTGCCACCATCTGGAGGATTTCACCTTGGTCACTTCTGGGTGGTTTAGGTCCATGAACTGTGAGACGCTGTGCCAGCGCCGGCACTGGCTTGGCAGAGGGATGAGGCCCAGAACTGAAATCTGTGTTTTCAGGCCAGCAATGTCAATTTTTCCTTATTGGACAGAATCCCTGTACTGTTATAACTTACTTGGGCTGTCTTTCTAGGAGTAAAAGTTTCTGGAGTGGTAAAACTGGGGTGTTGGAGAGAGAATAACTAGGGCTCTGCTGCTCCTCTGCTCAGGGAAAATTTTTTTAAATTGCTATGTGCTGGTGGTTCATGCCTAGCTATTTGGAAGACTCAAAAGTGAGGATTGCAATTGGAAGCTAGCCTGGGCAGGAAAGGCACTGAGATACTTGTCTCCAATTGACCACCAAAAGAAAACAAAACAATACAGCAGAAAGTGGAGCTTTGTGAGAGTGCTAGCCTTAAGCACAAAAGAACAGGATCATTGGCCAGACCAGAACTGGCACCAAAATCCCAGAGACCTAGTGAAATGTTCATTGTGACTAAGCCTGCCTTATTATTTAGAGCTAGAAATGGGCTGTTAAGGTCTTGGGAAGAACTAACTGAGTATCAAACTAATTAAAGTCTTCAAAATAACTAAAAGTGTATAAAAAATGTAGTCTATAATCAGTGGTGCCCAATATTAATGGATTTAACCCTATATTATGATGGGTATTTGAGTTCATGATTCCCCGTTGGTTTAGTCTTTGCAGCTTCTATAGTAGCAGCCCCCCATTTTGTTTGAGAAATTAATATTTGACTTTCTTTGTCTTTCTTATGTAATTTGGTAAATTCTCTGCTGAGAATTATGATACCTTGTAGAAAGCTGTTGACACACCAATTAGGTGGTTTTCCTGAAGCTAAATGACCCCTGTCAGTTGTTAGATCAACTGTGAGAATTTATCCCTTCTGCAGGTGAGCTTTTCCTGGCCATTATTTTTAAGGACCATCACCCGCGCTCATAAAGATGGGTTCAGGTACTGCAGCCATGTTTACTAGTAAATACTTTGGGTGTTGGCTAAGCTCTCCTGGGGGCTACAAAAATCAGAGACCCACTCAGGTGGGTCTAAAAGAAACAGTGGTGTCAAGACTCTGGCTAATTCCTCCCTTTAGGTGGCTGTCCATGTGTCCTGTTGGATGTGTAACAACATCCTGTGCTTTGACCTAGGAGCCGGTTGCATCCGTAATTCTACAACCAAACATGTTTCCAGATGCTTTCAATGTCGTGCTTGGACAGTTCACAGAGGCTGCTGTGTCGGGTTTACTGTTTGCTGAGATCACCTGGGTTCCTGCTTCTATTCCACATGGCCTCAAGCTATCTATTGGGTATTTAAAAATAAATATGACTCTCTCTCTCTCTCTGTGTGTGTGTGTGTGTGTGTGTGTGTGTGTGTGTGTGTGTGTATGTGTATGAGAGAGAGAAAGTATCCATCTACATATGAGTATTAATTCTTGAGCTCAGGGCATCTTTCTTTATTTTATGTTGATTGTCAAGTTGATGTACAGTAGGGTTACATTTACATACCTAAGGTAATGAGTACATTTCTTGTCAAACTTGCTATCTCATCCCTCATTTTTCTCCCACCTTTCCTCCTCCTGTATTTCCCCCTCCCTCCAATTTTACAGTTAGTTTACAACATATCTTGTAGTTATTACTGTTGCATTGGTTCACGTTTTACCATTTGTCTCAACATTTTGAAGTTCCCCTTCCCTTCCCTAATTCAGACAAATATATATATATATATATTATATATATATATATATATATATATGACCAAGGGTATCAAAATCAAAAACAGTGACAAGAGGGGCTAAACCATAGGGAAGATAAGCAAAAGGAAAAAGGAATGATTTCATTTAGCACGTTAAAAATAACAACAATGATAAACCAATTGTTTCCGTATCTTAGAGTTTGTTTCACTTCACATCATCTTATGTGATCATAGGTACTTAACTACTGAGCTATGGTGGTTTAACAATGGCTTTCAAGGCCCCCTGGCACCCTGCTAACATGGACACATAGCCTTCCTTCCAGTCTGAGCCCGCCTATTGTGCCACCTGTGCTGACCTCGAACATTCTCAGTGTTGTGTGTGTAATCAGAGGCTAGCTACAGTTTTTTCACATTGCATTCTTGAATTCCTCCAATGAGATTTTGCTTAAATAGTCATGCAGTGTAGGGTTTATTGAAATGTATAGTCTTGAGTCTTTGGACACATTTGTTGGAGAAGTTCATCTTTTTGTTAGGTTAAACATTTGTTTTCATGTAGTATCCATCATTTGATTCTGGACATCATCGCCATCCATTGTCATTAAAAAGTAGAAATACCTCTTTTTATGACAGTTCTTCAGATGTTTGAAATCGCAGATTGTATTTCCCACTACTTTCAGAATAAATGTTTTTATTTTTAGGATTAATGCCCTTGGATTATTAGGCAGTTGGAGTTTGTTTTTCCTTAGAGTGCTTGCTTGCAATACCAGATCTGAATAAAGCTGCAGTTTGGTCAGAGAAGAAAACTTCAGTTCTGTATATCATACTGCATACTAAGGAACCTCCAGTTGCAGTCATATTCTTTCTTTACTTGTACTTCTGTCCACAGACATAGAGGTCCATGCTGATTTAAACTTCTGATTATTTTCATATATGCCACTAATTCCTACCTTCTCTACTTGTCATTGTACAAGTTTTAAAGGGAAGGAGCACACTGAAGCTTTTTCTATCATTTAATTGGAGAAAAGAGTCTCATAGACTCCTCTACTTGGGCTGGCTTCCAAATGTGATCCTCAGATCTCAACCTCCTGAGTAGCTAGGATTATTGGCATGAGCCACTGTGCCAGACAACTTGTCACATTGTTTTTCCCACCAATGTCCATCCAATTTGTAGAAAATCAAACTTTGGCTTTGTCAGGATTGATTGCAATCATGATCATTTCCATGATTTCCAACTCTGGGCTTCATAGGACTAGGAAATTTGGTTAAAACTGCCTCGTTCATGCCAAATCTTAGGTCCCTTTTGACTCTGTGATGATAGTGTGCTAGAAATGAGACTGGAGGGAAGAACTCAGAGGCCCCTTCATCTTCTGCTTTTGTTGCTCTCAATCTGTTTATAAGGGCCTTTAGAAGTGTCTTCTTAGCCACGATGCTTGCATCAAGCATCTTTCCTGAATAGCCATACTTTTAACTATGGTCCTCCAGAGAATGCTCCCTTTTCATGTTAGCAAATGATACAAGGAAGGTTTTCAAGGTTCAATAAATTACATGTGCATGAAATCAAACAGATGTAAGCACGTTTATTAGTGAAAATTTGTGAATGGTGAGTCACATTTCACAACAGCAGTGTACCATTTAGGAAACCCAATAGGTTTAGAAAATTAAAATGTATTCCTTTGGAGCAGAATATATGTACATGTAAGTTCATCAGAAAAATATTTTCCTCTTAAATAATATGGTTAAGAGCAATTAGTTCTAAAGACTGATGTTTTCTACCATGGAAATAGGGAGGGGACATAATTTACAACTTTGCAGGAATTTAGTTGACATTGTCCAGGGTTAGTAAAGTGAATCTAACGTGAAGCGTGCTTGCCTAGCAAGCATGAAGCCCTGGGTTCAATTCCTCAGCACCACAGAAACAGAGAAGGACAGAAGTGGTGCTGTGGCTCAAGTTTCAGATTGCTAGCCTTGACCAAAATAAGCCAGGGACAGTGCTCAGGCCCTGAGTCCAAAGTCCCAGGACTGACAAAACAAAAACAAACCCAACAACATAAAAAAACACTCCAAATGGGAAACAGAGGCTGGACAAATCCAGCCCCTGCCTCATGAGACTTCCAGGCTTCATTCAAGGACTGCCATCTAACACCAAGGGAGCCTACTGCTAGCCTTCTCCAGGAGGGGCCACATTTCTGCCTTTTATCCCTAACGTCGACGCCCTTTATGAGCAGGAAGCAGCCAGAGAGTCGTCGTCCTTTTTCCATACCTATTAAAAGGCTGGAATGTCAGGTCCCCTCCTGGAGGGCGCCAAGTAGATGCCCCCACCTTATTAAGTGTCCACCCAGTTACTGGGTAACGAGCAGGCCTGGAGGCAGGTACCTTCCCCTTCCCTGAGGTCACATCCTGGCCCAATCAACCTGGCCCAATCCCCTGCCCTAGATTAGGCAGGGCTGGCTGAGGGTCACCCAGTCTCTCCCTTCTCTCCCTCCTCTTTGGCAATGAATCATCACCACCACAGGCCAGCTGTTCTGTAATAAACTTTTCTCTCCTGCTTTAAAATAAATATCAAAAAGGGAAACAGAGCTGAGCTCAAGTGGTAGAGCATTGGCCTGAAGGACGTCAAAGCTTAGGACAGTGCTCATGTTGAGTTCAAGCACAGGCTCCCCGTCCCTACCCCCAATGCTTCTAATTACGAAGATATGTATATATATTTTTCCTTGATTGAAATTTAGTACCTACATAAATTTGACAGTATACTGTTGAACCTGGGTAACTGCAGTCGAATCAGGATACGGGGGATGCAAGGCGAGTGAACCAATGCATACTTTATTCCAAGAGGGCCAGGGTTTATATAGGGTTAGAAACCAATATTACAATTACAGGGTAAAAGATCAATACAGCATGACATTTGTCTTAAATACAGAAGTGGAGGAAATTTCCTCCTGTGAGGGCAGGAACTTGATACAAATGCCGTTCTAATTACCAGGAGGTAGTGACTACAAAGATTATTGATATCAAAACAAGGAACTGTATTACAACCGAGGTAGAACTATAATTATCTCCTAGCTACTATCTCCTTAAGGCTAGATAACATCAATCTTGACTTCTCCAAATACTTGTGAAATAACAGTGAGGAGACTTTCCTGTTTACAGTGAGACTCTAGTGAGGAGACTTTCCTGTTTACAGTGAGAATCTAGTGAGGAGACTTTCCTGTTTACAGAGAGAATCTAACACTAAAGGCAGCAAGTCTCCCTGAGGAGACTTGCAAGTCTCCCTGAGGAGACTTGCTAAGTAGGGGGAAAAAGGAGATTCTCACAACAACTGGTGGCTTCCTTTGGCCCACAAACACCAGAAATTCCTTACTGGGAATGTGTTCCCAAGGGCCTATTAGTGTGCTAATGAGGCATCAGAGTAACCGTGCCGGGGCTAAATTTTTCCACTGGTTGGAGACTTTAATTCTCCAACAATTCCCCCTTTTTTATTAATTTTCCACAGCCGCTTCTCTGGAAAGTTTAAGGGCAGTTAGTAAAACATCAGAGGAATTATTCCTAGCGAAACGCTTCATTATAGCTATGATGGAACAATATCCTAAGAAAAAGACACATAACATAAGTATCAAGGCAATAGAGGCACTTCCAACACTATGGGTAATACTTTGCCACCACCCCCTAGGGTCTAGTCCTTCTAAGGTCTGAGCTAGTCCTTGGGCTATATCATCAATAGTAGAGGCATCTGGCAATTCCTTTTGAAAAGCTTCAAAAACCTCCCTGTACAAGCTTTGTTCACTTAACGTACCATTTAGTAGGGCTCCATCTATAAGCATTTGTATATCATTCCATTCACATTCAGAGGCATTATATTTATAAGGTGTTACACAGACATGACTAGAATTCCAATCGCAAGTCAAAAACAATCGTTGCTGTAAAGCCAGATATTTCTGTCCAAGCCAAAACACTCCTCCTTTAACAGCTTCTAACTCATCTTGAAGGTGGGCATTTACTTCCAGCTGGTGTTGCCACAGATTGTGGGAGTCCTGGTGCCACTGCACCATAAAGTCATGAGTTTGTACAGATTGTCGCAATGCGGCTCCGGATACTGCTGCAGTTGTAGCAATGGCAATCAGTCCAACAAGTCCTGCAATAATCAGTCCAATGGCACGACGACTCCTCCGCAGAAGCCGCTTGAAAAACTGCATTACCAATCCTTGTACAGGTCCTCCAGCCCCAGGGACGATGCATGCGAACAGGAACCCAAAGGGAGTTGCGCTGGGTTAAAATCATGATCCTATCTTGACTAAAATTAAAGGTGACATTGTTATTCAAGCAAGTATACAATTTACAATTTATGCAGGTAATGGCATTCTTTGTTATGTTTATGGGGCCGACCATCAGTACTTGTGGAAAATGAACACAAGCAGAGATATTGTAGGTCTTTACAACTGTGAAGTTGTAGGAGGCCGAGGACCTTTTAGATCCTGAGTAAGTTCCATTGGCCAGCAATACGGGAGCCAGAGAAGCTGCTAATTTCCAGAGATGACGTTGTGGAGGAAATAGCCTGTCTCCATGGGCGAGAGCAGGCCGGGGGTCACTAAAGCCTGCTCCAAACCACCCTAAAAACTGTTTAGCAGACATGGCATTGGACATGTTCATAGATAAAGTAGGTTCACAAGATGAGTTATATTCAGTGCAGTTTTTCAACCACACACCAAAAGGTCCCCAATCATACCAAGTATGCTGGGATGTATTCCAAATAGTTGGAAAACTTCCTCGACAACTTTCCCAATGTCTTTCAGTAAAGTTCAGGTTCAGATAAGTAAAATTGTCACATTTAGGCAGGCCAGCAGGGCTAGCATAATTATCTAATTTATAGGTATGAGATCCCACAGACCAGGAAGACAGTCTAATCAGCCGAGTTCTACTGGAGTTATATGAACCTCCATGCTGAATCCAATATTGATATCTAAAAGGGTAACATGGGGAACGGCCTTGACAGATAGCTTTAGAGAACTGAGAATAAGAGAAGTTAAATGATCTTTCCTCTTCCATAGGAAAGACTGGAATGCCAGACCCATAGAGGGAGAGAGTAAATTAGGAATAGATGTAAAAACAGAGACAGGGGCTTTTGTCCATAAATATGGATGTAATAAAGGAGGGTTAGAAATATAGGCCCAATACATTACCTCTGATGTAGCCCCTACAGGTTACCAGTGCACACCTGTCCATTTGAATGGCCTTATCACTTGAATGAGAATGTCTCACCCCCTTGATGGACAGAGGGGTGTTTGTTGCTGGATCCACTGGAGCAGGTGCTAGAAAGATGGGCTGTCTTCTGTAGAAACATAAGCATACCCTCGCCCCTGGGTTAACAACTCCCCGGGGACCCAATCTAGCCCAACCCCCAATCTAATCCAAACCGGCTGCGGTTTGTTTTGCATAGGCGGAGCTAGGAAGTGTCGCTCAGCTCTTGCTAAAACATCTCCTTGAGACAAATTTAAAAAGTTAAGGACAAATAATGCTTCTGCAATGACAGCAGGGGCTGTTTTATAAATACTTTTCATAGAAGTTGCATATCCCTCTGTACTATCCATACTCCCCCTCTTTAGTTTTGTAATTTGTGTTTTTAATGTATAATGAGCTCTTTCTACTATACCTTGACCTTGAGGATTGTATTCAATTCCTGTAACATGAAAAATGTTATGAAATTCTAAAACTTTTCGTACTTGTTTACTGGAATAAGCTGGTGCATTGTCAGTTTTATTTGAGAAGGAATCCCCATGACTGTGAATGTTTCTAGTAAATGTTGAATGACATGAGTCCCTTTTTCCCCTGGTAGAGGTGTTGCCCAAATAAAAGAAGAATGTGTATCAATGGATACATGCACATATTGTAAGCGGCCAAATTCAGGGATGTGTGTTACATCCATTTGCCAAATTTTATTAGGAGCAGTTCCTGACGTGTCAATTTTTGAGGGCTACATAAATCCGAATCTCCTTGAAGAATGGAAAATAGGTTGAAGGGCAAAGCCAATTGATGTCCCTAGTAACTTTTGAAAATTATTAAGAGTTTTAAACTCTTTAGTACGAATTTTATTAATTGGGGGGTAATTACTTGTCTTTTAACTAAATATCCCAGATACTTAAATGGTTCTTCTGTTTAAATGAATTTTATCAGGGCAATTATTAAATTATACTGTTGAAAGTCTAAAGGCAAAATTTGTAACAATTTTGATACAATATTTTTATCAGGTGCAGCAAATAATAAATCATTTTATTGAAAACCTGTAAAACAAACTGAGTAGTAATTAAACAATCATCTTGATAGCCATCGTTTTCCTATATCCAACTTAAAACAAACATTTTAAATTTCATATCTCAGAATACATTTTTGATCTCAAGTCTTTTACCAAGCCTGGTTGTATTAAAAGAAATCTGGAGCCTAGGTATCACCCATTGCTTCATGCTGCTTGTTTTTCACTTCCAAATTTCTTATCTAGAAAGGCATTCTAAAACCTTTTAAAGTAGAGGCTTTCACAACTTTACCTCAGCCTGTATTTGCATAGAAAAACTGAAGCCCAGGGGGCACATTGCCTCCTGGTTGTCTGCTTTAAAAGAGCCATTTTCCTATATACAGAGAGTTAATGAAAGTTGTGTACTTCTATCCCCCATTAGTTTATATACTTTAAAATATTTACCTGATTATATGTGACTTAAGATAGTTAATCTTACTGTTACATTACAGTATACACTTAAAAAATTTAGTACCTGATTCATTAAATTGATACCCAAAACAATTGTAACAAGAGTACACTTAGCAGTGTGTCCCAGAATTATAACCATGAGATTTCAGAGTTAGCATATTTGCCTTTTTGATACATCCAAATTGCAAACCTGTACAGAAATCGAGTTATATCAGGTAAATAAACTTTTAACTCTCCTTTAAGATATTCCAATTTTAATCCATCCTAAGGGGCAGTTTTAGAAGTATCAGTCAAATCATACATTTTACCCTGAGGTTTCCAATGTTTATACCTGAAAACAAAAGAAATAAAAGAAAGGCCTCCATTGGCCTGTCCTATAGAATGGGCCTATCTCCATCCTACTCCTTAGAGCTTGATGAACTGCCTTGGGGCCAGCTTGCCCTCTCCCACTATGAATGGACGCCACCCTACGGCTGTCCCATCACGTGGATTGGCTAAACTGCACTTTTGTCAGTTTACCCCTCACTACTGAGGATAGGTTCAAGGCCCATGCTAAGTTCTTATTTATTTATTTATTTATTTATTTATTTATTTTTAACCATGAATTAAAGAATTTTTAACTATAGTTCCTTTTAAAATAAATAATCCTTTAAAGCTTTTGGTAATGCCCAAATTCAATGATCTTTTGAAGTTTAAAGTTAAACTAACCTATTTTTACATCATACATTTTTAATCTTGAACACATTCACACCCACATACATTTGTGTGTGAGCACACACACATACATACATTCACATATGTAGGTATTAATGTAAACAGAACTTAAAAGCAGTCCAAACAACTATCAGCCGTACATTTTTTAGTGGCAAAAGGTATATTTTCCAATCTTACTCTTGTAATGACCAAAACTTAAAACAAAACCTTTAATGAATGATTTTAGCATTGTTTAGTCTTATTCGCTAGGAACTATTAGTTTTAGCAAAGTATCTTAGCATACTAAACACTGAAGATAACTGGGTTGGGGTCCCCTGGAGTATTACTGAGTCCACCTAGCACTTGACTCTTAGTGTTTACTCTCAGGCTAAGATTAGCCTAGCCAGCTGTTTGAACTCAGCTCTTAGCAGCCTGCACTTTTTCTGCCTTCTTGCAGAAGGAGACACAGTACCTAGTAAATGTTTTGCCCATAGACATGTAAATGGACAACAGAAATAAGGGAAACAAAAGTTTATGTTTAAAACTGGTGCCAATCTCAAAGACAAAACTAGTCAAGACAAAACAGAACATAGAAACAGAGGCTTTTACGCCTTGGATGGCATGTCCAGCGTCCACAAGCTGCCAGCCAGAGTGATGGAAAGTTCATAGGGCCCTGAAAATTCTCAGGGGGATCCTCCCCAGTGGAGATTTCCATCCCCTGGCAATCAACCTGCCGAGGCCGCCCACCAGAGGACTTTTTTCCCAATTTAGCACTCCACACGAAACACAACTAATCAAACAAGGACAAAGACACATGAAACATGTAGCGCAGGCGCAAATTAAAAGTGCAATTGCAGTAAAAATTCTCTTGGGAAGTAAAAGAAAAATCACTAGTCCTTCCCCAATTCCAGGCTGATGGACTAAAACAGGGAATGTGTTCCCAAGGGCCTATTAGTGTGCTAATGAGGCATCAGAGTAACCGTGCCGGGGCTAAATTTTTCCACTTGTTGGAGACTTTAATTCTCCAACACCCAAGCAATTAAAGGGCTCAATTCAATAAAAATTAATAGCTTGAGGCACTCAACCTTTTTTCTTGGAGGCTGCCAAAACTTTCTTATTTTAATATTCCATTTCAACATCTAGGAAATGTGAATGCTAGAGAGGATCCAATCACTGAACATTTCTAAAGTCACATAGGTGTATGCGCTAGGACTCATAGATTATAGGGCTTTAAAATTATATGGATCAAGAACTATTACTGTGCTGTAGAAGTGTGGCCTGACCTTGTATGTTGATTCAGCTTAAGCTCATTGAAATAATAGCACATATTTCAATGGTCAAAGATGAGAAATACATTCACATGCAAGTCATACAGTAACTATAATAATACAATAATAACTGGGCCAGAAAATTCATGGGCTGGACTGTGAAATCAGAAGCTGATATGTAGAAATGCTGTCTGAATTGGGTTTTCTGAAAGGACCCTAAGGTGTTTACTACTGAGTGAAATTTTCTTTTGTCCTTTTTTTTTTTTTTTGTCAGTCATAGGATTTGAACTCGGGGCTGGGATTCTCTCTGAGCTGTTTTGTTCAAGTCCAGTACTCTATCACTTTGAGCCACAGTGCCACTTGTGCTTTTGTGGTGGTTAATTGGACATAAGAGTCTCACAGAATTTCCTGCTCAGACTAGCTGTTGATCTGTGATCATCAGACCTCAAGCTCGTGAATAGCTAAATGTACTGGTGTGAACAACTAATGCCTGGGCTGAAATTTTCTTGTGACCTATGTGTTAATAATTTCCAAGCCTTTTTATTTGTCATTGGAGACATATGAAACCTAAGTTCTCCTGGGATAGTGTTCTAATATTTACCTGTAGGCCAAATATATATTGGCTGCTAACTCTTTCAGAAGAGTCAATTAAAAAATTTCAAAACTGAATAAGTTGGTTAAGATTGCTCCTTTCCCAGTTCTGTTTTGCCCGTTTTTAGCCTTCTGTCTTTCAATCAGGCTGATTATCTTGCAACGACTGTTGCAACTTTAGACTCAAAAGAAAAGCTCTAAATTACTATGAATGGGTGATGATCAAGGATATTATACTTGAGTTCCTGTCTAATTGAATGTAATGGCACTTGAGAATAAAGATGTTCTCATCCTTTTGACATCGCCAGGCATCCTTTTCGGAAGGGTGAATGGAAAGGTGCGAAAATGAAGGCCATGGGTATTGTTGGGCTCAAAGTGTCATTCCAGGAGCATGGCAGGTGTTAGTTCTATTGTGCAAGGCAGGTTTGAATCATCCACATGGCATTTTTGTTGAGTTTTAGAGGAAATATTGGCAAAGCAGAACCATTCTAGAGGGTGGCAAGCCACGAAAACAGAAAATCTGCCTGATAAAGAAGAATTTTGGGTGAGACACCATATTGAGGAAATGTTGACAATGTTTGCTAATATATGGTAGTTCATTTCTCTTACCAAACAGAACTCTGGTCCAAGAGTGGAAGTGAGTAGGGAATAAATCTCTATTGAAAATAAGAAGTCCTCCACCACACACATAGTTGTGTCACATAATTTCCTTTTATTTGCTGGCGTCATCATCCTTGATAGAATTCAGCAGTTAGTAGTAGAGATCAGTTCTTGCCTAGACCACACTTAACTAACTTCCATCTTGAAACAACTTCTAAAGTCCAGAATGTTCCCTTCCTTAGCTTATTCTAGTCTTTTGAGATCTCGCTGACTTTTTAAAATGGGATGTTTCTTGCTCAGCATGTTCAATAAAACCCGCTTGTGTAAGAAATGCACCCATCCCTCCAAAAAGACTCACACGATAAGTACAATCTTAAGTACCAATTATGTGTCAAGCCTGTGCTAGGCACACGCAAAGTATTTTGTTGACAGTTGATCATCTGTGAGAACTTATAATGACATTGCGATGTCAGCAGGTGTGTGGAGAAGCAGGGTATATGGAGGAAAGAAGAGATGGATCTGTATTTTTTCCCAGTGTGTTGAAGGAAATGTTGAAGGAAGGGAAAGGAAACAGTCCCATGACTACTTGCTCAAGGCGCTGTACAAAGTCTTTTGGCATTTTGTTAGTAGATTGATGGGTGGCCAACATCTACGCCCATTGTTACTGTACATCCCTTATGCATGACTGGCCTTTTAAATAAACTTTCTGGAGATCAGCTTGACATTCCAGGCTATGTGAAATTTTGCCTGGGATTGAATAAAAATGGGTATTTCTTGGAATTTTTTAATAGAATACAGGAGACAGAATCATCATGAGTTTTTTGAAAAATAACTTTTGCCATAAAGACCACTTGTTTGCGAGCAGAGGCAGATCTGGTCTCTGGTCAGCTTCTATTCCCTCAGGCTCCTCTGCGGATTCTGTTGTTGGCCTCATTCACGGTCTTTCTCTTGGGTGGTCAGATGTTACAAAGGGCATCACACATCTCTGTCTTGCTTTGGCCTGGACACACTGATCTTTTTGTTACAATAGGGTTGGTCACCTCGAACTCAACCCTGTGAAAGGTCTGAGGAAATGTGGTTGGAGATGACAACCATGTGACAGATTGCTGTCAGTTCAAGGCCGGTTCCTTGTCAGGGTTGAAAGGAATGACAGGATTATGGTCCCTGGGAAGAGCTCACAGGGGCCTTTCTCAGGGCCAAGGGCACATGGCTTATTCCATGGGGATCATTACACAATACTCAATCATTACACAATATGCAGCACTCGATTCCTAAGGCCTTGATGGTGCGGGGAGGTTGATTTTTACTTCCTCTCCTGTTTTTTGGCTATGTTTATAATTCCTAACATAGTCACTTGGAAAGAGTTGGTAGATAACTTCTCCGGGCCCCTCCCGTGATTCCATCCCTTCTCCTTCTGTGTGAAAACTCATTTTGTAATTTAAACACAAAGAGCAGTTCAATCACCTGTCACTCATGGTCTCAATTACTTGTGGTAATATTTATTTAGCTGCTCTACTGTGGTGGCACTTACTAAAAAATTCATAGAGAATATTAATCAGCTATAATATTATGATAGTATTACCATATTACTGTACAACATTATAAAACAGATTCACAGCAGAGTGTGCTTAGAAAATTTCTAAGTACTGTATGCAAGCATTTAGGTTCTTGACCTACTTAAATATTCATTACGCTAACTTAATTCATTTAGTAATTATTTTCAGATTATATATATAATATGATTTCCCAGTAGTATTTCCAGGGGCTTATATACATATACTTAATGTAATGTTGTGGGTTGTTGTTTTTTTTTTTTTTTTGCCAGTTCTGAGGCTTGAAATCAAAGCCTTAGCACTGTCCCTGAGATGCTTTTGTTCAAGGTTAGCACTCTACTATTTGAGCCACAGCACTACTTCCAGCTTTTTCTGTTTATGTGGTGGGGAGGAATGGAACCCAGGGTTTCATGCATGCTAGGCAAGCACTCTGCTGCTAAGCCACATTGCCATTCTAACATCTTGGGTCTATTTATGAATTGTTCATTGTGCCAGTCCTGAGGCTTGAACTCAGGGCTTGGGTGCTGTCCTTGTACTTTTGTGCTCAAGACTAGTAGTCTACCATTTGATCCATAGGTCCACTTCCAGTTTTTTTGGTAGTTATTTGGAGATGAGTCTCACAAACTTTCCTGCCTGGCTGGCTTTGAGCTGTGATTCTCAGCTCATAGACTCCTGAGAAGTTAGGATTACAGGTGTGAGCCACTGGCACTTAGCAGCTATTTTTTTTTTGTTTCAAAATCTGATTGGAAAGATAATTTACAATATTTTAAGTGATGGACTGTTTTTCCTAAGTCAAGTATTTTGACATATTTTCTAGGTAAACAGTCATGTTGATGTAAAATATTACATGGAAATATGTTTATGTGTTTATTATGTGGAAGACAGCAATTTGCTTTCTATAATTGTTCATTCACTTGTGAAAAGCCTTTTCCTTCTGTAAATCAGTCTAAAGCTACAAAAATAAGTCCTGAACTATTAGAATCTTATTAAACCATGATTGGGCACTCTCTCTTCTCTTCTCCTCTCCTCTCCTCTCTTCTCCTCTCCTCTCCTCCCCTTCCCTCCCCTCCCTTCCTGTCCCCTCTCCTCTCCTCTCCTCTCTTCTCCGCCCCTCACCTCCTCTCTTCTCCCCTTCCCGCCCCTCCCCTTCCGTCCCCTCTCCTCCTCTCTCCTCTCTTCTCACACCACCTCTAGTAACAAGGTTTGAATTCAAGGCTTCATCCTGCCATGTATGCCCGCTCAGCTGCTACTTTGCCACTTACACATCTAGCCCAGCATTTCACGGGTTAATTGGAGATGGAGTCTTTTGGACTTTACTGCTTGGGCTGGCTTTGAACCCTGATCCTCTGGATCTCAGCTTGCTGAGTAACCAGGTTTACAGGCATGAGCCCCAGGTGCCTGGCTAAATCATGTGTTTTAATTTTAACCTGTTTTGTTATGTTCAATGTACACAGCTTAGAAATATGTGATGACAGTAATTTGTATGCAGCAAACTACATTATTCCTACAGAATTAGAGGGCACATTTTGGTCATGAGGATTTTTTAAAAAAATAGATGAGTAGAACCCTTGAAATGACAATTAAAAAAATAAGATGGCCCAATATGTATATGAGGAAGTATGATGTAAAACACAATTTAATGAGTTGTATGGTCCTAGATGCTATGAATTCTGAGGATCCAACAATGAGGTGTGAGCTTTCATACAGCTCAGCTTTCTAAAAATTGCTGTTAATTGATCTTACATTAATTATCTCATTTCATTGCTAGAACAACCTGAATATTAGATTGGGTAAGTGTTGAAATCATAATTTGCATATAAGAAAACATAGCCTAATGTATGAAACTGTAACCCATCTGTACATCACTTTGACAATAAAATAAGTAATTATTACAAAAAAACGAAAAGGAAAACACATAGAGAGCCTGCTGGCTACTCCAAGTGGAGGTGATGGTGTCTTTCTAATTATAACGCACATGGTAGCTGTGAGGATTATTCTAAAAATAGTTTGCTGATCAAAGATGGCCTTTAGAACTTTTGATAACATTGAAAACTACTAGGTCAATCATGACTGCTCTCAACCAACTAATTATGCCCATTTAGAAGTAACAATTATTTGAGAGGATATCATCTTGACAGCATTTTCTATTTTCTGAAAAAAAAAGAAATGTAAGGTTAGACTCCTTTTCTCTATACTGATGATGATGTAGGAGCTCAATGTAGTTCAGTGCCAATGTGATCTTTTTAAATACGACCTATGAAGTTCTGCCTGATGCTTTGCTCATTTGAGCTAAATTTAAAAATTCAAATGCGAGGGGCTTTTAAAAAATAAGTAAGGAATATATTTCTAACAAATGTTTAATCTCTTATTGGAAAACTAGCACTTTGTTGATTCTTTGTTTTTGTTATTGTTTGTGTTGCATGAACGCAGGTGCTGTCCCTGAGTTCATTCACTCTCTTCCTCTCTCTCTCACTTACTCTTTCTTTTATCCTTCCTTCCTTCCTTCCTTCCTTCCTTCCTTCCTTCCTTCCTTCCTTCCTTCCTTCCTTCCTTCCTTCCTTCCTTCCTTCGTTCCTTTGCCAGTCCTGGACTCAGGTCCTGAGCAAAGTTGCCCGCAGTTTGTTTTTTTTTTTGCTCAAGGCTACCACACTACCACTTGAGCCATTGCTCCACTTTTTGCTTTTTTCTATATATGTGGTGCTGAGGAACCGAACCCATGGTTTCATGTATACAAGGCAAGCACTCTACCACTAGGCCATATTCCCAGCCCTTCTTCCTTTCTTTTCAAGGCTAGTCCTCTGTCACTGTGAACCACACTGCCACATCCAGGTGTTTGTTTTCCCTTTTTGTTTTGTAGTTAACTGGAGATGAGACTCTTTAAGAGACATTCTTGTCCTCATTGGCATTAAACCATGATCCTCAAAGCTCTGCCTCTTGAGTAGCTAGGATGACAGACAGGCATGAGCCACCAGCACCCTGCACATTGGGACACTTCTAAAATGTAGATTTTATGCTTAAATACCTCTTCTCCACTGCCTTATGGAAGGAGCCCAAGTTGACCCCAGCCTTTTTAAAATTTTCCTAATACTTATAGCATTCAGCAATAGGAATTCCTGGTTTCTAGAAACTTGTTTTCTTCCTGCTTTTCTGTCTCTGTCTCTTCTTCCTGGAATCTTCCCCATTCATGTCTGCCTGTCAAATGGCTACCCAGCCTTAATGACCTACACAGACGTCAAGTTGAAATGATAAGCATTCTCTTAAATCCTCCAGGTAGATCAGAAGCTGTGCTAGTACTGGTTATATTGCTCTTCCTAATAATGCCACATAATTCACATGCAGTTTGTTACTGAGCTGGTCTGTCTCCCTTGTGTCTTCCTCTATAGCACATTTGTATCAGAGTTCTATGGAGAGTTGGGAAACAGATTTCAATGAACTCGTGTTCCAATAGGAGGTGATTTGGTTCATTCTAGCTGATACCTCTATTGTCTGTATCTATTAGATAATGGGGTTGGGTTCAAGGACTTCCAAATGTCATTCTTGCCTTCAAATTTGGCCTTGTAAAACAATTTATTTTAATAATAGGACACGGAAGTTTACATTCTGTTATATTTTGTTAAATGGAGATACTGTAATTCTTTTTTTTTTAAATCTTGAAGTCTTTGTACAAAGGAGTTGTATTCACCATATCAGTTGAGTACAATGCATCCCCTTCCTTCATTCTCCCCATCTCTCCTAGCCTCATGACTTGCCTCAGCTTTCTTATCCTTAAAAGATATGTACAAAGTACACCACGTGTGGGTAGAGAATGTTACAGGTTGAACAATACTGAAACATATTGCATCTGAGAATGAAGATGGAAAAACAAAACTCAGTGAAAGCTATTGAATAATAGGGGTTGAGAGGGCAGAGAATGTGAGAGTAAAAGAAGGATTAATTTAACATACTGTATCATCATTTATAAAATCTCTTTTAAAAGGTGCTAAATTGAAGAGCTCTTTTTCTGCAAGTAGTGTTTGCAGTAAAAACGTTGTTCGAATTTTGAGATGATTTTCCCCTTTTTTATTAATATTAAATTTAGTACAAATATTGTAAAAGTTAAATAATTTTCCCCCAGACACTCAATGTTCGATCTTATAATGTGAAATAGAAAGGAAATCAGCATGCAGAGTAACTATGTTGTGAAGGTTTGAAAATAATTATATATATATATATATATATATATAAAAATGTACTCCCTTGAAAGACACTGGTCAAATTTCTCTTCTGCAAAGTTCACAGTATATGATGTGACAGTACTATTTAATATAATTAACTACAGAGGTTTAGTAAATGTTGCCCTCCAAAGAAAAAATCCAAGATGGTAGGTGGGATTTTCACATTACGGTGAGTACAGTGTTGAAGTAGACATAGTTGGTCTCCTGGGTGTGCTTTATCACTAAATGCAAGAGCTCCACTCACCTAATTTATTTTAGCAAGGGAAAGACTATGCTCTTGAATAGACACTTAGGTCAGAGAAAATACGTTCAAAAGAGTTAGTTTCAGCTAGGTAAAGTAGGATTTGGTACACTCGGCATTTTCTCTTCCAATTTTTTCTAGCAGCCAGCATTATTTTTAATGACCTTCATTAAATTTTTACAAATCAGCACTGCTTATCCATGTTCTTAAAGATTTTTGCACTTAAATGTTTTGGAGTAAATACCAGTAACATAAATAGTGCCATATTCATAATGTGTCTAAAATAGTATGCTGGTTATTTCCCCCCACTTAGGTAGCATTGGTGTAGCCAGTAGAAAGGACTCAGTTGGAGGATCAGAATTGTTGGAAAGTCTGGCTCCACTGTTAATGAGTAGTTTAGGATTGGAAGGTCTTTAAGTGCTTCCAGCCTAAGTTACCTACTCCATCAAAAATAGAAAGAGAAGCGCCTCTTGATGATTAGCAATACTGCATGGAGCTCTCTAGAACTAATACAGCATCTAAGGAATTAAGTCTATAATCACTGCCATAGAATGACGCTAGTTAAGAGGTATGTTATTATGGTCTTCAAAGTCAAAGTTTTAATGAAAGAATTGTATGCTACAGGTTTTCCAGTGCCCAGCCCATGTTAGTCTTAATAAATACTAAAGAACTGAGTTAGTAAAATGGTGTGCAAAGAATGTTTACTTGAGCGTCTCATTGGCGCCATATGGTATAAATATGAGTAGGATAACTGCAAAGAAGCTTCAGAGTGGAGAAGTATCCAAATATCCTCAAATTCTCGAGCTGTCCAGAAAAAGAACTTGGCTCCATTCTCCAGAAAGTTCCAACAGAGGAACTTGCCTCCCAAGGCTTCGGCTGAGGATAGACATGGTTTCAGGGGAAGGTGGTCACTTCCAGGAAGGTCCCACTCTGGTGGAAAATGGTCTCCTTGTAAGGGCAGGAGTCCTGTGGGGCCTCATTCGTTGTGGAACCTTACTAAACCTGGCTGGCCTCGCCTGAGCAGGGAAAACACGCCATGTTTAGCATTTACTCAACTTTGCTCATTCATACTAGGGTATCATGATGGACCCTGAGTCTTTTTCTGTTTCATTAATTATTGAATTAGGTTTGCGTGTATCTTTACATGTTTCATTTTAGAGTATGTTGTGCCTGTTGGGTGCTTGAATTCAGGGCCTGGGAGTGGTCTGAATTTTTACTTTTTTAAAATCAAGATTAGTGCTCTACCACATGAGCCACAGCTCTACTCAGAGGCTTTTTTTTTTTTTGACTGGTTACTTGGTGATAACAGGCTCACAGTCTTACTGGTAGGGCTGGCTTCAAACAGCAACCCTCAGCTCTCAGCCTCCTCAGTAGCTGGAGTGTAAGCATGAGCCAATGGTGCCTAGCATATTTTGTTAGTTTTTGAGAAATAGCTCATACAGGTTAATTGAAAAGCAGTAAAAAATTATTTTTTCTTATTCTTTAATGAAACAGCTTACTTAACAAGAAGAAATTCCAGAACAGGTATCTTGTGTGTTATGGAGAGGTGGTCTATGTCCATGCATAACAGTGGCTTGTTTTGCTCGCTTTGCATTCTTGGATACTAGACATTGCTTTCCACCTCAACAGCCATACTTTACGGTATGAAATATATATATATTTATATATATTTATATATATTTATATATATATGTATGTATTACTACATACGTAGGAATCATGAGGATGTGGGCATACATTCTTTTTCTAGCAGAGTTATTTTGTATAATGAAGTATTTTCTCTGCAGAGAAATCAAAGGAAAACGGTAAATGCTAAAATTATTGCAGATGTTCTTTAGTCACCCAAATCTCTTGATGCTGATGCTATTTCCTCTGCATTGTTGCGTGTTCTCCTTGTATTATGTTACAGAGAGAAAAGCTTTTTTTTCTGGAAAAAAATGCTCCGAAGTGAATTTTCAATCAGTGTGACAACTTAATTGCAGTCCAAATTTTATGGTGAAATAATTTCAACATTTGAAAGTTTTAGATATTTCCCCGAAATAATTTCTTGTTCCATGTACAGTTTTTCCATTACTAATGAAGTGATCTTGATGAATTTGTGTCAGAAATAAGGAAAGTCGCAATGGGCTAGATCCAAACAGCAGATGAACAGTAAGAACAGGACTCCAGTTCTCTTAGGCTGGCTCATCCAATGTTATCCATAAGGCAGATACAGGAAGTTATGCTGACTTAAGAAAAAGAGCAAAGAATTAAACATTTTCTTATGCTGAAAATTACAATGGGATTTTATTTAGTTTGGTCAAGAACACTGTGAACATTTTTTTTTGAGCTTTTCTCTAGTTTCCTTATTTTGTGGTGGTCTTCTCGATTACTAGATCTTTACAAATCCACATGAGTAAAGAACATTTACTGTTCTGAATTGAAATAGGTTGTTTGTTTGTTAGCTACAACTTACCTTTAAGGTCGCTAGAGGATTTAATTTGACTTGTATTTTAGACTTCATTTTTAATGAGTAGAAATTATACTGGAAGGCAGGGTCTGGCTGTGTTGCCTTGGCTGGTATTAAGGCAAAGTGCTCAATCAATTCTTCTGTCTCAGAGTCTGGAGTCACTGGGTCTGAAATGTGAGCCCCCGGTGCCCCAATACCCAGCTTCATTGCATTTCCTTATTTTCCCAGGTATAGGGATGAGAATTTGATTGTGTTTGTCACTGAGTGACAAAAGAATTGGGAGTGTGTTTCATCTTCCCCCTCTTCTCTCTCCTTCTCTTCACCTCTCCTTTGTCTTCCCATCCCCTTCTCCCTTCCTTCCTTTCCTATTCCTCTCCCCTCCTTCTCTTGTCCCTTCCCCTTTCTCTCCCTCTCTTTCCCCTTGCCCCTCTTCTGTTCCGTTCTCTCCCCCTATCCAGCTTTCTTCTTTTTCTTTTCTTTTTTTTTTTTTTGGCCAGTCCTAGGGCCATGAACTCAGGGCCTGAGCACTGTCCCTGGCTTCTTCCTGCTCAAGGCTAGCACTCTGCCACTTGAGCCACAGCGCCACTTCTGGCCATTTTCTGTATATGTGGTGCTGAGGAATCGAACCCAGGGCCTCATGTACACGAGGCAAGCACTCTTGCCACTAGGCCATATCCCCAGCCCTCTTATTCTTTTCTTGCAGCACTGGGAATCAAACTCAGGGTCTTGAGCATGCTAGGCCACCCAAATGGATTTTTTTCTGATATTATATTTGGAAAAAATGACTGTGCTTTTCAAATATTGTTAATCTCCTAAAATTCTCATCCCCCAAACACAATAATCCCAAACCCTATGGAAGTTCACAGCCAATTAAACTAGTTGTAGTTGAGTTTTTGAGTTTGTTCTTCTCCATCATGAGATTTAGGATGACCTCAGATGTGGGCCATGCAGTTAATCTGACAAAGGCACGGGCCATACCAGCCTGGAGAGGACTTCCAGAAGCAGGTTGTCCAGAGTCTGGCTTGACATTATTATAACTAGATTATAACTGTAATTTTGGGTTGGTTTTCATCAGACGATGACATGCAATTCAGCTATACAGAAAGAAATGTGTATCCACAATTTTTGGTCATGTTCTGTGGCTGAGAATAGCCTGTGGTTTTTTTCTCCTCAACAATGAATACTGTTTCAGATGGTAGTTAAGATGATCATATTAATTAGTATGAGGGCATCTATGTAGTTATGAAATCTAGTCCTAGGTCATTAGGACAACATCCTCTGTTCACCATATCTTACAAACTTTAGTACCAAGAACATAAAAGTCTTTGGGATATTTTTAGGATGTTGGAGGTTACACATTAGAAGCCATAAGTTTAATAGGGGCATTGTCTCTTCAGAAGAGTCTGTCTATCACATGTGAAGATTTCTAAACCTCCCATGCCTTTGCCACATCATGGCGATGAATCCTAATGTTGGTATTCTCAAGTTATTTCTAATTTTTCAACATAGTTTCCACTGATAGGAAGAAACATTAGAACTTCCTGTTCTTTAACGTATACACCACAGCAAAGAAACGTAGGCAAAGGTAGGACCCAGGAATCAATGCCTGTAACCCTAGCTTCTCAGGAGGGTGAGATCTGAGGATTGCAGTTTGAAGCTACTTGGGGCAAGAAAGCTTATGAGACTCTTATCTCCAATAAACTACTCAGAAAAATCTGGAAATGGCACTGTGGCTCATGTGGTAGAATGCCAGCCTTGAGCAAAAGTTGCTTGGGACAGTGCCCAGAGTTCAAGTCCCAGGACAAACAAAAACAAAAATCTCATGCAAGTGTAAGAATTTATTGATTTGGTATGAATTTATTGTAATAAACACGTATAAAGACAATATCATTGTTGAAAAAGACTAAAGAGAAATCAGTGTCAATGTGTTTGAAGAAAATGGGGTCATTTGATGTTTAATTCTGCCTTTGGCCTTTTTTATTGCATACAAGTTGTCTAGTCTGACATGTTAGGTTGTGTTGAATGCTCTGCTCCGGTTCTCTAATGGTACCAAATAGGGTAATAGATTAGAACTAGGAGAGATGAGCAGCTACAGCTCATATTTGCCTTGAAATCTTGAGCATTTTCTGATTAAATCCTGGGATGATCAGTGAGTCAACTTTGCTCAGCATACTAAACCATGATTTTCCCCCCATCTTGGTGACATGGTTGACATTGTAAATATCAAGTGTGTTTGAACAAGAGCATGATCCATAGACCTGGATCTGAACCTACTTCACATATGCCTTATTACAAGAAGACATTATAAATCGCCTAACTAGAAATTAGAAATCTACCTTTTAGCAAGTCTATTTTGAAGTTGGAAAATACTCGTTTTCCTCTGCAAAAGAATGGTCTCTGTAGCATCCAGTGAAATGGATTATCTAATATCAGAGATACGAACCTCAGACTCACAGAAGCCAGAAGGCATTAGTCGACCTTGTGCTGGGCTTAATGGGATAGCTTTTTAGAAGAATTTGGCCAACAGCACACAAGTCTAGCTGGGCATTATAAATCTAGAATGGCTCAGGATGAATTTAACCTCACTCCCCGACCCCATCTTCTTCTCCTGTGTCTCCCAGTGAATGGTGTCATTGTCCAAACCAGACTGAAGTTGCCTCTTTAAATTTTAATTTTGGAAAAAATGGGATTAAGTGGTGAAAGGTGCCAGAGAAAATGATGAATAATGGAAATAGGTAGTAACTACTGGCCTGTGTACATGTTAAATAATTGTTTATGTGAATGTAAGCACTTAGAATTACAAATGAATATCTTTCATAGTTGATTTCATTTCTGTGGCAATCTTAACTCCAGTCCTAAGGCACACAAAAATATGAGTGAGACTGAACTGTTATTGATTACTGATGTGACTCTACTGGTGTCAGTCAACAAGTGGTGAGATTCTTCTTTTGTCAAACTATTGCTGAGACTGAGCCATTGTCAAGTGTTGGTGACACATTACTGGTACCATTCCTGCGGAGTCAGAACCAGAGCAATGTCTTCTGTAATTGAAATGAATCGACTTTGCCTTGGAGCTTTACTATACTAAATCAAACTAGAGATGGATGAACAGGAAATACTCTTCTGTCTCAGTGACAGAAATTGTCTGTCTACAGACATTTCTCTTGGTCACTATGGCAACTACCCCTTCCCACACTTTGCTAGCCATTAAGATGTATCAAGACAGAGATGACCGTTTGCAGCATCAGGTATTTGAAATAAAAAGAGATTTGCTAGAAAGTTGGAAAGTTATTTCTTGGAGGAAAAGTGAGATCCTTAAAAACCTTAATTGACTTTTTTTCTTACTTGAAAAGTAGTTTGTTTCTTTCTTCAGTGACGGTGAAGCTGTGTGCATAGGACAATCCATGCCCTTCATGCGCCTGTGTTTAGGAATCTGCTCCCTGGCAGTGCCCTGACAGGGCAGAGTTACATAGACAAGCAAAATATCAGTTCCTGCCACCTGGGGCAGGCAATCATAGTCAGGGAAATGAAACCTAAGGAGCAGATGGATTTCAAAGTGATTTGTAGACTTAAAAGTGATAGGAAAATATAGTAGTTTAAACGTTTACCAAAGCAATCAGGGCTGGGAATGTGGCTTAGTGGTATAGTGCTTGCCTAGCATGCACGAAGCCCTGGGTTCGATTCTTCAGTACCACATAAACAGAAAAAGCCAGAAGTGATGCTGTGGCTCAACTGTTGGCATGCTAGCCTTCTGCAAAAGAAGCTCAGTGACAGTGCCCAGGTCCCTGAGTTCAAGCCGCAGGACTGGCAAAAAAAATTACAAGCAATAAATTAATAAGCATTACACAAAAAGTAAAAATATTCCAAATTGGTAGGCCATTGCTCTCAGAAAGAGTTCAGCGACAACGCTTCTGAAAGGGTAGTGACTGGATTTAGAATGACTATATTTAGGAATCAGTCATTTAAGTATGACAGGCTTTTCAGAGTAGATAGTCAGAATACATGGAGAGCCTTTTAGAGGCAGAACTTGGGCAGTTTGTTGGGATCATGGCAAAGTGGCTAAAAGCATAACGTGGAGGCTAAATGTTACGTGGTACCAATACACTGTTCATGGTCCTATTTGTTGTTGTTGGGGGTTTTTGTATGACATTTAGCTGAAAAGTTAATTATAAAATCATAAAGTTAATACAATTATAACTAAAATTCATTGAGTGCTTATTCAATAGTGCAGTCAGGCACTATTTCAAGAGTTTTGCATGTTTTATTCTCTAATTATAGGGGATAAGCACTATTTTTTTTTTTAAAATTTTATTTCCATGTTTGCAGCTGATAAACTGAGGTACAGATAGAATAAAGGTCAGAGAGCAAGTAGTTCACAGCCAATAATCAAGTCAAGCAGATAAAGCTCATAGGGTTAGTTAGTGTCATATGGGACAGCGGCTTAAAGTAAAAAGGTGTCTAGAGAGTGTAAAGACTGGAAAAATACTGGATTTGTGACAGGGGT
>NW_025960417.1:0-37464 GCF_023159225.1 Perognathus longimembris pacificus
AGGAAGTACTTAATTTATTAAACTACTGCTTTTCTTAATCTCAGTGGAGATATTTACTGATAAACAGCTACCTACGCAGCATGTTCATGTCGTTCCTAAATGAGCTTTATCTCTCTCCCCTCACCACAAATCAGATTCTTCTGAGGAGGTCCCAGTACATTATCCTTTCCCCTGTGTAATTCCCTTAACAAGCTCCAGCCGTTTTTATTCTCAGACGGTTTACTCCCTGATATACAGCTTCCTACCCCCCTTCGTAAGTGCAGGTCCTAAATGAGCTTTTTTCTCTGTTCCCTCACCACAATCCAGATTCTTTTGGGGAGTTACCAGTACAGTAACCATACCAGGAAGTACTTAATATATTAAGCTACTGCTTTTCTTAATCTTAGGGGAGATATTTTACTGACAAACAGCAACGTACGCAGCATGTTCATGTCGTTCATAAATGAGCTTTTATCTCTCTCTCCTCACCACAAATCAGACTCTTCTGAGGAGTTCCCAGTACATTATCCTTTCCCCTGTGTAATTACCTTAACAAGCTCCAGCTGTTTTTATTCTCAGAAGGTTTACTCCCTGATATACAGCTGTCTACCCCGTTCTTAATTGCAGGGCCCTAAATTAGCTTTTTTCTCTGTTCTCTCACCACAATCCAAATTCTGTTGGGCAGTTACCAGTAGAGTAACTATACCAGGAAGTACTTAATTTATTAACCTACTGCTTTTCTTAATCTTAGTGGAGATATTTACTGACAAACAGCAACGTACGCAGCATGTTCATGTCGTTCCTAAATGAGCTTTTATCTCTCTCCCCTCACCACAAATCAGACTCTTCTGAGGAGTTCCCAGTACATTATCCTTTCCCCTGTGTAATTACCTTAACAAGCTCCAGCTGTTTTTATTCTCAAAAGGTTTACTCCCTGATATACAGCTGCCAACCCCCTTCGTAAGTGCAGATCCTAAAAGAGCTTTTTTCTCTGTTCCCTCACCACAACCCAGATTCTTTTGGGGACTTACCAGTACAGTAACCATACCAGGAAGTACTTAATTTATTAAGCTACTGCTTTTCTTAATCTCAGTGGAGATATTTAATGATAAACAGCTACCTACGCAGCATGTTCATGTCGTTCCTAAATGAGCTTTTATCTCTCTCCCCCCTCACCACAAATCAGATTCTTCTGAGGAGTTCCCAGTACATTATCCTTTCCCCTGTGTAATTACCTTAACAAGCTCCAGCTGTTTTTATTCTCAGAAGGTTTACTCCCTGATGTACTGCTGCCTACCCCCTTCGTAAGTGCAGGTCCTAATTGAGCTTTTTTTCTCTGTTCCCTCACCACAATCCAGATTCTTTTGGGGAGTTACCAGTACAGTAACCATACCAGGAAGTACTTAATTTATTAAGCTACTGCTTTTCTTAGTCTCAGTGGAGATATTTACTGATAAACAGCTACGTATGCAGCATGTTCATGTCGTTCCGAAATGAGCTTTTTTCTCTCCCCTCACCACTAATCAGATTCTTCTGAGGAGTTCCCAGTACATTATCATTTCCCCTGTGCAATTCCCTTAACAAGATCCAGCTGTTTTTATTCTCAGAAGGTTTAATCCCTGATATACAGCTGCCTACCCACTTCGTAAGTGCAGGTCCTAAATGAGCTTTTTTCTCTGTTCCCTCACCACAATCCAGATTCTTTTGGGGAGTTACCAGTACAGTAACCATACCAGGAAGTACTTAATTTATTAAACTACTGCTTTTCTTAATCTCAGTGGAGATATTTACTGATAAACAGCTACCTACGCAGCATGTTCATGTCGTTCCTAAATGAGCTTTATCTCTCTCCCCTCACCACAAATCAGATTCTTCTGAGGAGGTCCCAGTACATTATCCTTTCCCCTGTGTAATTCCCTTAACAAGCTCCAGCCGTTTTTATTCTCAGACGGTTTACTCCCTGATATACAGCTTCCTACCCCCTTCGTAAGTGCAGGTCCTAAATGAGCTTTTTTCTCTGTTCCCTCACCACAATCCAGATTCTTTTGGGGAGTTACCAGTACAGTAACCATACCAGGAAGTACTTAATATATTAAGCTACTGCTTTTCTTAATCTTAGGGGAGATATTTACTGACAAACAGCAACGTACGCAGCATGTTCATGTCGTTCATAAATGAGCTTTTATCTCTCTCTCCTCACCACAAATCAGACTCTTCTGAGGAGTTCCCAGTACATTATCCTTTCCCCTGTGTAATTACCTTAACAAGCTCCAGCTGTTTTTATTCTCAGAAGGTTTACTCCCTGATATACAGCTGTCTACCCCGTTCTTAATTGCAGGCCCTAAATTAGCTTTTTTCTCTGTTCTCTCACCACAATCCAAATTCTGTTGGGCAGTTACCAGTAGAGTAACTATACCAGGAAGTACTTAATTTATTAACCTACTGCTTTTCTTAATCTTAGTGGAGATATTTACTGACAAACAGCAACGTACGCAGCATGTTCATGTCGTTCCTAAATGAGCTTTTATCTCTCTCCCCTCACCACAAATCAGACTCTTCTGAGGAGTTCCCAGTACATTATCCTTTCCCCCTGTGTAATTACCTTAACAAGCTCCAGCTGTTTTTATTCTCAAAAGGTTTACTCCCTGATATACAGCTGCCAACCCCCTTCGTAAGTGCAGATCCTAAAAGAGCTTTTTTCTCTGTTCCCTCACCACAACCCAGATTCTTTTGGGGACTTACCAGTACAGTAACCATACCAGGAAGTACTTAATTTATTAAGCTACTGCTTTTCTTAATCTCAGTGGAGATATTTAATGATAAACAGCTACCTACGCAGCATGTTCATGTCGTTCCTAAATGAGCTTTTATCTCTCTCCCCTCACCACAAATCAGATTCTTCTGAGGAGTTCCCAGTACATTATCCTTTCCCCCTGTGTAATTACCTTAACAAGCTCCAGCTGTTTTTATTCTCAGAAGGTTTACTCCCTGATGTACTGCTGCCTACCCCCTTCGTAAGTGCAGGTCCTAATTGAGCTTTTTTCTCTGTTCCCTCACCACAATCCAGATTCTTTTGGGGAGTTACCAGTACAGTAACCATACCAGGAAGTACTTAATTTATTAAGCTACTGCTTTTTTTAGTCTCAGTGGAGATATTTACTGATAAACAGCTACGTATGCAGCATGTTCATGTCGTTCCGAAATGAGCTTTTTTCTCTCCCCTCACCACTAATCAGATTCTTCTGAGGAGTTTCCCAGTACATTATCATTTCCCCTGTGCAATTCCCTTAACAAGATCCAGCTGTTTTTATTCTCAGAAGGTTTAATCCCTGATATACAGCTGCCTACCCACTTCGTAAGTGCAGGTCCTAAATGAGCTTTTTTCTCTGTTCCCTCACCACAATCCAGATTCTTTTGGGGAGTTACCAGTACAGTAACCATACCAGGAAGTACTTAATTTATTAAACTACTGCTTTTCTTAATCTCAGTGGAGATATTTACTGATAAACAGCTACCTACGCAGCATGTTCATGTCGTTCCTAAATGAGCTTTATCTCTCTCCCCTCACCACAAATCAGATTCTTCTGAGGAGGTCCCAGTACATTATCCTTTCCCCTGTGTAATTCCCTTAACAAGCTCCAGCCGTTTTTATTCTCAGACGGTTTACTCCCTGATATACAGCTTCCTACCCCCTTCGTAAGTGCAGGTCCTAAATGAGCTTTTTTCTCTGTTCCCTCACCACAATCCAGATTCTTTTGGGGAGTTACCAGTACAGTAACCATACCAGGAAGTACTTAATTTATTAAGCTACTGCTTTTCTTAATCTCAGTGGAGATATTTAATGATAAACAGCTACCTACGCAGCATGTTCATGTCGTTCCTAAATGAGCTTTTATCTCTCTCCCCTCACCACAAATCAGATTCTTCTGAGGAGTTCCCAGTACATTATCCTTTCCCCTGTGTAATTACCTTAACAAGCTCCAGCTGTTTTTATTCTCAGAAGGTTTACTCCCTGATGTACTGCTGCCTACCCCCTTCGTAAGTGCAGGTCCTAATTGAGCTTTTTTCTCTGTTCCCTCACCACAATCCAGATTCTTTTGGGGAGTTACCAGTACAGTAACCATACCAGGAAGTACTTAATTTATTAAGCTACTGCTTTTCTTAGTCTCAGTGGAGATATTTACTGATAAACAGCTACGTACGCAGCATGTTCATGTCGTTCCGAAATGAGCTTTTTTCTCTCCCCTCACCACTAATCAGATTCTTCTGAGGAGTTCCCAGTACATTATCATTTCCCCTGTGCAATTCCCTTAACAAGATCCAGCTGTTTTTATTCTCAGAAGGTTTAATCCCTGATATACAGCTGCCTACCCACTTCGTAAGTGCAGGTCCTAAATGAGCTTTTTTCTCTGTTCCCTCACCACAATCCAGATTCTTTTGGGGAGTTACCAGTACAGTAACGATACCAGGAAGTACTTAATTTATTAAACTACTGCTTTTCTTAATCTCAGTGGAGATATTTACTGATAAACAGCTACCTACGCAGCATGTTCATGTCGTTCCTAAATGAGCTTTATCTCTCTCCCCTCACCACAAATCAGATTCTTCTGAGGAGGTCCCAGTACATTATCCTTTCCCCTGTGTAATTCCCTTAACAAGCTCCAGCCGTTTTTATTCTCAGACGGTTTACTCCCTGATATACAGCTTCCTACCCCCTTCGTAAGTGCAGGTCCTAAATGAGCTTTTTTCTCTGTTCCCTCACCACAATCCAGATTCTTTTGGGGAGTTACCAGTACAGTAACCATACCAGGAAGTACTTAATATATTAAGCTACTGCTTTTCTTAATCTTAGGGGAGATATTTACTGACAAACAGCAACGTACGCAGCATGTTCATGTCGTTCATAAATGAGCTTTTATCTCTCTCTCCTCACCACAAATCAGACTCTTCTGAGGAGTTCCCAGTACATTATCCTTTCCCCTGTGTAATTACCTTAACAAGCTCCAGCTGTTTTTATTCTCAGAAGGTTTACTCCCTGATATACAGCTGTCTACCCCGTTCTTAATTGCAGGCCCTAAATTAGCTTTTTTCTCTGTTCTCTCACCACAATCCAAATTCTGTTGGACAGTTACCAGTATAGTAACTATACCAGGAAGTACTTAATTTATTAACCTACTGCTTTTCTTAATCTTAGTGGAGATATTTACTGACAAACAGCAACGTACGCAGCATGTTCATGTCGTTCCTAAATGAGCTTTTATCTCTCTCCCCTCACCACAAATCAGACTCTTCTGAGGAGTTCCCAGTACATTATCCTTTCCCCTGTGTAATTACCTTAACAAGCTTCCAGCTGTTTTTATTCTCAGAAGGTTTACTCCCTGATATACAGCTGCCAACCCCCTTCGTAAGTGCAGATCCTAAAAGAGCTTTTTTCTCTGTTCCCTCACCACAATCCAGATTCTTTTGGGGACTTACCAGTACAGTAACCATACCAGGAAGTACTTAATTTATTAAGCTACTGCTTTTCTTAATCTCAGTGGAGATATTTAATGATAAACAGCTACCTACGCAGCATGTTCATGTCGTTCCTAAATGAGCTTTTATCTCTCTCCCCTCACCACAAATCAGATTCTTCTGAGGAGTTCCCAGTACATTATCCTTTCCCCTGTGTAATTACCTTAACAAGCTCCAGCTGTTTTTATTCTCAGAAGGTTTACTCCCTGATGTACTGCTGCCTACCCCCTTCGTAAGTGCAGGTCCTAATTGAGCTTTTTTCTCTGTTCCCTCACCACAATCCAGATTCTTTTGGGGAGTTACCAGTACAGTAACCATACCAGGAAGTACTTAATTTATTAAGCTACTGCTTTTTCTTAGTCTCAGTGGAGATATTTACTGATAAACAGCTACGTATGCAGCATGTTCATGTCGTTCCGAAATGAGCTTTTTTCTCTCCCCTCACCACTAATCAGATTCTTCTGAGGAGTTCCCAGTACATTATCATTTCCCCTGTGCAATTCCCTTAACAAGATCCAGCTGTTTTTATTCTCAGAAGGTTTAATCCCTGATATACAGCTGCCTACCCACTTCGTAAGTGCAGGTCCTAAATGAGCTTTTTCTCTGTTCCCTCACCACAATCCAGATTCTTTTGGGGAGTTACCAGTACAGTAACCATACCAGGAAGTACTTAATTTATTAAACTACTGCTTTTCTTAATCTCAGTGGAGATATTTACTGATAAACAGCTACCTACGCAGCATGTTCATGTCGTTCCTAAATGAGCTTTATCTCTCTCCCCTCACCACAAATCAGATTCTTCTGAGGAGGTCCCAGTACATTATCCTTTCCCCTGTGTAATTCCCTTAACAAGCTCCAGCCGTTTTTATTCTCAGACGGTTTACTCCCTGATATACAGCTTCCTACCCCCTTCGTAAGTGCAGGTCCTAAATGAGCTTTTTTCTCTGTTCCCTCACCACAATCCAGATTCTTTTGGGGAGTTACCAGTACAGTAACCATACCAGGAAGTACTTAATTTATTAAGCTACTGCTTTTCTTAATCTCAGTGGAGATATTTAATGATAAACAGCTACCTACGCAGCATGTTCATGTCGTTCCTAAATGAGCTTTTATCTCTCTCCCCCTCACCACAAATCAGATTCTTCTGAGGAGTTCCCAGTACATTATCCTTTCCCCTGTGTAATTACCTTAACAAGCTCCAGCTGTTTTTATTCTCAGAAGGTTTACTCCCTGATGTACTGCTGCCTACCCCCTTCGTAAGTGCAGGTCCTAATTGAGCTTTTTTCTCTGTTCCCTCACCACAATCCAGATTCTTTTGGGGAGTTACCAGTACAGTAACCATACCAGGAAGTACTTAATTTATTAAGCTACTGCTTTTCTTAGTCTCAGTGGAGATATTTACTGATAAACAGCTACGTACGCAGCATGTTCATGTCGTTCCGAAATGAGCTTTTTTCTCTCCCCTCACCACTAATCAGATTCTTCTGAGGAGTTCCCAGTACATTATCATTTCCCCTGTGCAATTCCCTTAACAAGATCCAGCTGTTTTTATTCTCAGAAGGTTTAATCCCTGATATACAGCTGCCTACCCACTTCGTAAGTGCAGGTCCTAAATGAGCTTTTTTCTCTGTTCCCTCACCACAATCCAGATTCTTTTGGGGAGTTACCAGTACAGTAACCATACCAGGAAGTACTTAATTTATTAAACTACTGCTTTTCTTAATCTCAGTGGAGATATTTACTGATAAACAGCTACCTACGCAGCATGTTCATGTCGTTCCTAAATGAGCTTTATCTCTCTCCCCTCACCACAAATCAGATTCTTCTGAGGAGGTCCCAGTACATTATCCTTTCCCCTGTGTAATTCCCTTAACAAGCTCCAGCCGTTTTTATTCTCAGACGGTTTACTCCCTGATATACAGCTTCCTACCCCCTTCGTAAGTGCAGGTCCTAAATGAGCTTTTTTCTCTGTTCCCTCACCACAATCCAGATTCTTTTGGGGAGTTACCAGTACAGTAACCATACCAGGAAGTACTTAATTTATTAAGCTACTGCTTTTCTTAATCTCAGTGGAGATATTTAATGATAAACAGCTACCTACGCAGCATGTTCATGTCGTTCCTAAATGAGCTTTTATCTCTCTCCCCCTCACCACAAATCAGATTCTTCTGAGGAGTTCCCAGTACATTATCCTTTCCCCTGTGTAATTACCTTAACAAGCTCCAGCTGTTTTTATTCTCAGAAGGTTTACTCCCTGATGTACTGCTGCCTACCCCCTTCGTAAGTGCAGGTCCTAATTGAGCTTTTTTCTCTGTTCCCTCACCACAATCCAGATTCTTTTGGGGAGTTACCAGTACAGTAACCATACCAGGAAGTACTTAATTTATTAAGCTACTGCTTTTCTTAGTCTCAGTGGAGATATTTACTGATAAACAGCTACGTACGCAGCATGTTCATGTCGTTCCGAAATGAGCTTTTTTCTCTCCCCTCACCACTAATCAGATTCTTCTGAGGAGTTCCCAGTACATTATCATTTCCCCTGTGCAATTCCCTTAACAAGATCCAGCTGTTTTTATTCTCAGAAGGTTTAATCCCTGATATAAAGCTGCCTACCCACTTCGTAAGTGCAGGTCCTAAATGAGCTTTTTTCTCTGTTCCCTCACCACAATCCAGATTCTTTTGGGGAGTTACCAGTACAGTAACGATACCAGGAAGTACTTAATTTATTAAACTACTGCTTTTCTTAATCTCAGTGGAGATATTTACTGATAAACAGCTACCTACGCAGCATGTTCATGTCGTTCCTAAATGAGCTTTATCTCTCTCCCCTCACCACAAATCAGATTCTTCTGAGGAGGTCCCAGTACATTATCCTTTCCCCTGTGTAATTCCCTTAACAAGCTCCAGCCGTTTTTATTCTCAGACGGTTTACTCCCTGATATACAGCTTCCTACCCCCTTCGTAAGTGCAGGTCCTAAATGAGCTTTTTTCTCTGTTCCCTCACCACAATCCAGATTCTTTTGGGGAGTTACCAGTACAGTAACCATACCAGGAAGTACTTAATATATTAAGCTACTGCTTTTCTTAATCTTAGGGGAGATATTTACTGACAAACAGCAACGTACGCAGCATGTTCATGTCGTTCATAAATGAGCTTTTATCTCTCTCTCCTCACCACAAATCAGACTCTTCTGAGGAGTTCCCAGTACATTATCCTTTCCCCTGTGTAATTACCTTAACAAGCTCCAGCTGTTTTTATTCTCAGAAGGTTTACTCCCTGATATACAGCTGTCTACCCCGTTCTTAATTGCAGGCCCTAAATTAGCTTTTTTCTCTGTTCTCTCACCACAATCCAAATTCTGTTGGGCAGTTACCAGTATAGTAACTATACCAGGAAGTACTTCATTTATTAAGCTATTGCTTTTCTTAATCACAGTGGAGATATTTACTGATAAACAGCTACGTACGCAGCATGTTCATGTCGTTCCTAAATGAGCGTTTATCTCTCTCCCCCTCACCACAAATCAGATTCTTCTGAGGAGTTCCCATTACATTATCCTTTTCCCGTGTATAATTATCTTAACAAGCTCCAGCTGTTTTTATTCTCAGAAGGTTTACTCCCTGATATACTGCTGCCTACCCCGTTCGAAAGTGCAGGTCCTAAATGAGCTTTTTTCTCTGTTCCCTCACCACAATCCAGATTCTTTTGGGGAGTTACCAGTACAGTAACCATACCAGGAAGTACTTAATTTATTAAGCTACTGCTTTTCTTAATCTCAGTGGAGATATTTACTGATAAACAGCTACCTACGCAGCATGTTCATGTCGTTCCTAAAGGAGCTTTTATCTCTCTCCCCCCTCACCACAAATCAGATTCTTCTGAGGAGTTCACAGTACATTATCCTTTCCCCTGTGTAATTACCTTAACAAGCTCCAGCTGTTTTTATTCTCAGAAGGTTTACTCCCTGATGTACTGCTGCCTACCCCCTTCGTAAGTGCTGGTCCTAATTGAGCTTTTTTCTCTGTTCCCTCACCACAATCCAGATTCTTTTGGGGAGTTACCAGTACAGTAACCACACCAGGAAGTACTTAATTTATTAAGCTACTGCTTTTCTTAATCTCAGTGGAGATATTTACTGATAAACAGCTACCTACGCAGCATGTTCATGTCGTTCCTAAATGAGCTTTTATCTCTCTCCCCTCACCACAAATCACATTCTTCTGAGGAGTTCCCAGTACATTATCCTTTCCCCTGTGTAATTACCTTAACAAACTCCAGCTGTTTTTATTCTCAGAAGGTTTAATCCCAGATATACAGCTGCCTACCCCCTTCGTAAGTGCAGGTCCTAAATGAGCTTTTTTCTCTTTTCCCTCACCACAATCCAGATTCTTTTGGGGAGTTACCAGTACAGTAACCATACCAGGAAGTACTTAATTTATTAAACTACTGCTATTCTTAATCTCAGTGCAGATATTTACTGATAAACAGCTACCTACGCAGCATGTTCATGTCGTTCCTAAATGAGCTTTTATCTCTCTCCCCTCACCACAAATCAGATTCTTCTGAGGAGTTCCCAGTACATTATCCTTTCCCCTGTGTAATTACCTTAACAAGCTCCAGCTGTTTTTATTCTCAGAAGGTTTACTCCCTGATATACAGCTGCCTACCCCCTTCGTAAGTGCAGGTCCTAAATGAGCTTTTTTCTCTGTTCCCCTCAACAAAATCCAGATTCTTTTGGGGAGTTACCAGTACAGTAACCATACCAGGAAGTACTTAATTTATTAACCTACTGCTTTTCTTAATCTCAGTGGAGATATTTACTGATAAACAGCTACCTACGCAGCATGTTCATGTCGTTCCTAAATGAGATTTTATCTCTCTCCCCTCACCACAATTCAGATTCTTCTGAGGAGTTCCCAGTACATTATCCTTTCCCCTGTGTAATTACCTTAACAAGCTCCAGCTGTTTTTATTCTCAGAAGGTTTACTCCCTGATATAGAGCTGCCTACCCCCTTCGTAAGTGCAGGTCCTAAATGAGCTTTTTTCTCTGTTCCCTCACCACAATCCAGACTCTTTTGGGGAGTTACCAGTACAGTAACCATACCAGGAAGTACTTAATTTATAAAGCTACTGCTTTTTTTAATCTCAGTGGAGATATTTACTGATAAACAGCTACCTACGCACCATGTTCATGTCGTTCCTAAATGAGCTTTTATTTCTCTCCCTTCACCACAAATCAGATTCTTCTGAGGAGTTCCCAGTACATTATCCTTTCCCCTGTGTAATTACCTTAACAAGCTCCAGCTGTTTTTATTCTCAGAAGGTTTACTCCCTAATATACAGCTGCCTACCCCCCTTCGTATGTGCAGGTCCTAAATGAGCTTTTTTCTCTGTTCCCTCACCACAATACAGATTCTTTTGGGGAGTTATCAGTACAGTAACCATACCAGGAAGTACTCAATTTATTAAGCTACTGCTTTTCTTAATCTTAGTGGAGATATTTACTGACAAACAGCAACGTACGCAGCATGTTCATGTCGTTCCTAAATGAGCTTTTATCTCTCTCCCCTCACCACAAATCAGACTCTTCGGAGGAGTTCCCAGTACATTATCCTTTCCCCTGTGTAATTACCTTAACAAGCTCCAGCTGTTTTTATTCTCAGAAGGTTAACTCCCTGATGTACTGCTGCCTACCCCCTTCGTAAGAGCAGGTCCTAATTGAGCTTTTTTCTCTGTTCCCTCACCACAATCCAGATTCTTTTGGGGAGTTACCAGTACAGTAACCATACCAGGAAGTACTTAATTTATTAAGTTACTGCTTTTCTTAATCTCAGTGGAGATATTTACTGATAAACAGCTACGTATGAAGCATGTTCATGTCGTTCCGAAATGAGCTTTTATCTCTCCCCTCACCACTAATCAGATTCTTCTGAGGAGTTCCCAGTACATTATCATTTCCCCTGTGCAATTACCTTAACAAGCTCCAGCTGTTTTTATTCTCAGAAGGTTTAATCCCTGATATACAGCTGCCTACCCCCTTCGCAAGTGCAGGTCCTAAATGAGCTTTTTTCTCTTTTCCCTCACCACAATCCAGATTCTTTTGGGGAGTTACCAGTACAGTAACCATACCAGGAAGTACTTAATTTATTAAACCACTGCTTTTCTTAATCTCAGTGGAGATATTTACTGATAAACAGCTACCTACGCAGCATGTTCATGTCGTTCCTAAATGAGCTTTATCTCTCTCCCCTCACCACAAATCAGATTCTTCTGAGGAGGTCCCAGTACATTATCCATTCCCCTGTGTAATTACCTTAACAAGCTCCAGCTGTTTTTATTCTCAGAAGGTTTACTCCCTGATATACAGCTTCCTACCCCCTTCGTAAGTGCAGGTCCTAAATGAGCTTTTTTCTCTGTTCCCTCACCACAATCCAGATTCTTTTGGGGAGTTACCAGTACAGTAACCATACCAGGAAGTACTTAATTTATTAAGCTACTGCTTTTCTTAATCTTAGTGGAGATATTTACTGACAAACAGCAACGTACGCAGCATGTTCATGTCGTTCCTAAATGAGCTTTTATCTCTCTCCCCCACCACAAATCAGACTCTTCTGAGGTTCCCAGTACATTATCCTTTCCCCTGTGTAATTACCTTAACAAGCTCCAGCTGTTTTTTTTTCTCAGAAGGTTTACTCCCTAATATACACCTGCCTAACCCCCTTCGTATGTGCAGGTCCTAAATGAGCTTTTTTTCTCTGTTCCCTCACCACAGTACAGATTCTTTTGGGGAGTTATCAGTACAGTAACCATAAGAGGAAGTACTTAATTTATTAAACTACTGCTTTTCTTAATCTCAGTGGAGATATTTACTGATAAACAGCTACCTATGCAGCATGTTCATGTCGTTCCTAAATGAGCTTTATCTCTCTCCCCTCACCACAAATCAGATTCTTCTGAGGAGGTCCCAGTACATTATCCTTTCCCCTGTGTAATTACCTTAACAAGCTCCAGCTGTTTTTATTCTCAGAAGGTTTACTCCCTGATATACAGCTGTCTACCCCGTTCTTAATTGCAGGCCCTAAATTAGCTTTTTTCTCTGTTCTCTCACCACAATCCAAATTCTGTTGGGCAGTTACCAGTATAGTAACTATACCAGGAAGTACTTCATTTATTAAGCTATTGCTTTTCTTAATCACAGTGGAGATATTTACTGATAAACAGCTACGTACGCAGCATGTTCATGTCGTTCCTAAATGAGCGTTTATCTCTCTCCCCTCACCACAAATCAGATTCTTCTGAGGAATTCCCATTACATTATCCTTTTCCGTGTATAATTATCTTAACAAGCTCCAGCTGTTTTTATTCTCAGAAGGTTTACTCCCTGATATACTGCTGCCTACCCCGTTCGTAAGTGCAGGTCCTAAATGAGATTTTTTCTCTGTTCCCTCACCACAATCCAGATTCTTTTGGGGAGTTACCAGTACAGTAACCATACCAGGAAGTACTTAATTTATTAAGCTACTGCTTTTCTTAATCTCAGTGGAGATATTTACTGATAAACAGCTACCTACGCAGCATGTTCATGTCGTTCCTAAAGGAGCTTTTATCTCTCTCCCCTCACCACAAATCAGATTCTTCTGAGGAGTTCCCAGTACATTATCCTTTCCCCTGTGTAATTACCTTAACAAGCTCCAGCTGTTTTTATTCTCAGAAGGTTTACTCCCTGATATACAGCTGCGTACCCCCTTCGTAAGTTCAGGTCCTAAATGAGCTTTTTTCTTTGTTCCCTCACCACAATCCAGATTCTTTTGGGGAGTTACCAGTACAGTAACCATACCAGGAAGTACGTAATTTATTAAGCTACTGCTTTTCTTAATCTCAGTGGAGATATTTACTGATAAACAGCTACCTAGGCAGCATGTTCATGTCGTTCAAAATGAGCTTTTATCTCTCTCCCCTCACCACAAATCAGATTCTTCTGAGGAGTTCCCAGTACATTATCCTTTCCCCTGTGTAATTACCTTAACAAGCTCCAGATGTTTTGATTCTCAGAAGGTTTACTCCCTGATATACAGCTGCCTACCCCCTTCGTAAGTGCAGGTCCTAAATGAGCTTTTTTCTCTGTTACCTCACCACAATCCAGATTCTTTTGGGGAGTTACCTGTACAGTAACCATACCAGGAGTACTTAATTTATTAAGCTACTGGTTTTCTTAATCTCAGTGGAGATATTTACTGATAAACAGCTACCTATGCAGCATGTTCATGTCGTTCCTAAATGAGCTTTTATCTCTCTCCCCTCACCACAAATCAGATTCTTCTGAGGAGTTCCCAGTACATTTTCCTTTCCTCTGTGTAATTACCTTAACAAGCTCCAGCTGTTTTTATTCTCAGAAGGTTTACTCCCTGATATACAGCTGCCTACCCCCTTCGTAAGTGCAGGTCCTAAATGAGCTTTTTTCTCTGTTCCCTCACCACAAATCCAGATTCTTTTGTGGAGTTACCGGTACAGTAACCATACCAGGAAGTAATTTATTAAGCTACTGCTTTTCTTAATCTCAGTGGAGATATTTACTGATAAACAGCTACCTACGCAGCATGTTCATGTCGTTCGTAAATGAGCTTTTATCTCTCTCCCTTCACCACTAATCAGATTCTTCTGAGGAGTTCCCAGTACATTATCCTTTCCCCTGTGTAATTACCTTAACAAGCTCCAGCTGTTTTTATTCTCAGAAGGTTTACTCCCTAATATACAGCTGCCTACCCCCTTCGTAAGTGCAGGTCCTAAATGAGCTTTTTTCTCTGTTCGCTCACCACAATAGAGATTCTTTTGGGGAGTTACCAGTACAGTAACCATACCAGGAAGTACTTAATTTATTAAGCTACTGCTTTTCTTAATCTTAGTGGAGATATTTACTGATAAAACAGCAACGTACGCAGCATGTTCATGTCGTTCCTAAATGAGCTATTATCTCTCTCCCCTCACCACAAATCAGATTCTTCTGAGGAGTTCCCAGTACATTATCCTTTCCCTTGTGTAATTACCTTAACAAGCTCCAGCTGTTTTTATTGTCAGAAGGTTACTCCCTGATATACAGCTGTCTACCCCGTTCGTAAGTGCAGGTCCTAAATGAGCTTTTTTCTCTGTTCCCTCACCACAATCCAGATTCTTTTGGGGAGTTACCAGTGTAGTAACCATATCAGGAAGTACTTAATTTATTAAGCTACTGCTTTTCTTATTCTCAGTGGAGATATTTACTGATAAACAGCTACCTACACAGCATGTTCATGTCGTTCCTAAATGAGCTTTTATCTCTCTCCCTTCACCACAAATCAGATTCTTCTGAGGAGTTCCCAGTACATTACCTTTCCCCTGTGTAATTACCTTAACAAGCTCCAGCTGTTTTTATTCTCAGAAGGTTTACTCCCTAATATACAGCTGCCTACCCCCTTCGTAAGTGCAGGTCCTAAATGAGCTTTTTTCTCTGTTCCCTCACCACAATAGAGATTCTTTTGGGGAGTTACCAGTACAGTAACCATACCAGGAAGTACTTAATTTATTAAGCTACTGCTTTTCTTAATCTTAGTGGAGATATTTACTGAAAAACAGCAACGTACGCAGCATGTTCATGTCGTTCGTAAATGAGCTTTTACTCTCTCTCCCCCTCACCACAAATCAGATTCTTCTGAGGAGTTCCCAGTACATTATCCTTTCCCCTGTGTAATTACCTTAACAAGCTCCAGCTGTTTTTATTGTCAGAAGGTTTATCCCTGATATACAGCTGTCTATCCCCTTTCGTAAGTGCAGGTCCAAAATGAGCTTTTTTCTCTGTTCCCTCACCACAATCCAGATTCTCTTGGGGAGTTACCAGTATTGTAACTATACCAGGAAGTACTTAATTTATTAAGCTATTGCTTTTCTTAATCTCAGTGGAGATATTTACTGATAAACAGCTACGTACGCAGCATGTTCATGTCGTTCCTAAATGAGCTTTTATCTCTCTCCCCCTCACCACAAATCAGATTCTTCTGAGGAGTTCCCAGTACATTATCCTTTCCCCCTGTGTAATTACCTTAACAAGCTCCAGCTGTTTTTATTCTCAGAAGGTTTACTCCCTGATGTACTGATGCCTACCACCTTCGTAAGTGCAGGTCCTAATTGAGCTTTTTTCTCTGTTCCCTCACCACAATCCAGATTCTTTTGGGGAGTTACCAGTACAGTAACCATACCAGGAAGTACTTAATTTATTAAGCTACTGCTTTTCTTATCTCAGTGGAGATATTTACTGATAAACAGCTACCTACGCAGCATGTTCATGTCGTTCCTAAATGAGCTTTTATCTCTCCTCCCCTCACCACAATCAGATTCTTCTGAGGAGTTCCCAGTACATTATCCTTTCCCCTGTGTAATTACCTTAACAAGCTCCAGCTGTTTTTATTGTCAGAAGGTTTATCCCTGATATACAGCTATCTATCCCGTTCGTAAGTGCAGGTCCAAAATGAGCTTTTTTCTCTGTTCCCTCACCACAATCCAGATTCTGTTGGGGAGTTACCAGTATAGTAACTATACCAAGAAGTACTTAATTTATTAAGCTATTGCTTTTCTTAATCTCAGTGGAGATATTTACTGATAAACAGCTACGTACGCAGCATGTTCATGTCGTTCCTAAATGAGCTTTTATCTCTCTCCCCTCACCACAAATCAGATTCTTCTGAGGAGTTCCCAGTACATTATCCTTTCCCCTGTGTAATTACCTTAACAAGCTCCAGCTGTTTTTATTCTCAGAAGGTTTACTCCCTGATGTACTGCTGCCTACCCCCTTCGTAAGTGCAGGTCCTAATTGAGCTTTTTTCTCTGTTCCCTCACCACAATCCAGATTCTTTTGGGGAGTTACCAGTACAGTAACCATACAGGAAGTACTTAATTTATTAAGCTACTGCTTTTCTTAATCTCAGTGGAGATATTTACTGATAAACAGCTACCTACGCAGCATGTTCATGTCGTTCCTAAATGAGCTTTTATCTCTCTCCCCCTCACCACAAATCAGATTCTTCTGAGGAGTTCCCAGTACATTATCCTTTCCCCTGTGTAATTACCTTAACACGCTCCAGCTGTTTTTATTCTCAGAAGGTTTACTCCCTGATATACAGCTGCCTACCCCCTTCGTAAGTGCAGGTCCTAAATGAGCTTTTTTCTCTTTTCCCTCACCACAATCCAGATTCTTTTGGGGAGTTACCAGTACAGTAACGATACCAGGAAGTACTTAATTTATTAAGCTACTGCTTTTCTTAATCTCAGTGGAGATATTTACTGATAAACAGCTACCTACGCAGCATGTTCATGTCGTTCCTAAATGAGCTTTTATCTCTCTCCCCTCACCACAAATCAGATTCTTCTGAGGAGTTCCCAGTACATTATCCTTTCCCCTGTGTAATTACCTTAACAAGCTCCAGCTGTTTTTATTCTCAGAAGGTTTACTCCCTGATGTACTGCTGCCTACCCCCTTCGTAAGTGCAGGTCTTAATTGAGCTTTTTTCTCTGTTCCCTCACCACAATCCAGATTCTTTTGGGGAGTTACCAGTACAGTAACCATACCAATAAGTACTTAATTTATTAAGCTACTGCTTTTCTTAATCTCAGTGGAGATATTTACTGATAAACAGCTACGTATGAAGCATGTTCATGTCGTTCCGAAATGAGCTTTTATCTCTCCCCTCACCACTAATCAGATTCTTTTGAGGAGTTCCCAGTACATTATCATTTCCCCTGTGCAATTACCTTAACAAGCTCCAGCTGTTTTTTTCTCAGAAGGTTTAATCCCTGATATACAGCTGCCTACCCCCTTCGTAAGTGCAGGTCCTAAATGAGCTTTTTTCTCTTTTCCCTCACCACAATCCAGATTCTTTTGGGGAGTTACCAGTACAGTAACCATACCAGGAAGTACTTAATTTATTAAACTACTGCTTTTCTTAATCTCAGTGGAGATATTTACTGATAAACAGCTACCTACGCAGCATGTACATGTCGTTCCTAAATGAGCTTTATCTCTCTCCCCTCACCACAAATCAGATTCTTCTGAGGAGGTCCCAGTACATTATCCTTTCCCCTGTGTAATTACCTTAACAAGCTCCAGCTGTTTTTATTCTCAGAAGGTTTACTCCCTGATATACAGCTTCCTACCCCCTTCGTAAGTGCAGGTCCTAAATGAGCTTTTTTCTCTGTTCCCTCACCACAATCCAGATTCTTTTGGGGAGTTACCAGTACAGTAACCATACCAGGAAGTACTTAATTTATTAAGCTACTGCTTTTCTTAATCTTAGTGGAGATATTTACTGACAAACAGCAACGTACGCAGCATGTTCATGTCGTTCCTAAATGAGCTTTTATCTCTCTCCCCCACCACAAATCAGACTCTTCTGAGGAGTTCCCAGTACATTATCCTTTCCCCTGTGTAATTACCTTAACAAGCTCCAGCTGTTTTTATTCTCAGAAGGTTTACTCCCTAATATACAGCTGCCTAACCCCCTTCGTATGTGCAGGTCCTAAATGAGCTTTTTTCTCTGTTCCCTCACCACAGTACAGATTCTTTTGGGGAGTTATCAGTACAGTAACCATACCAGGAAGTACTTAATTTATTAAGCTACTGCTTTTCTTAATCTTAGTGGAGATATTTACTGACAAACAGCAACGTACGCAGCATGTTCATGTCGTTCCTAAATGAGCTTTTATCTCTCTCCCCTCACCACAAATCAGACTCTTCTGAGGACTTCCCAGTACATTATCCTTTCCCCTGTGTAATTACCTTAACAAGCTCCAGCTGTTTTTATTCTCAGAAGGTTTACTCCATGATATACAGCTGCCAACCCCCTTCGTAAGTGCAGATCCTAAAAGAGCTTTTTTCTCTGTTCCCTCACCACAATCCAGATTCTTTTGGGGAGTTACCAGTACAGTAACGATACCAGGAAGTACTTAATTTATTAAGCTACTGCTTTTCTTAATCTCAGTGGAGATATTTAATGATAAACAGCTACCTACGCAGCATGTTCATGTCGTTCCTAAATGAGCTTTTATCTCTCTCCCCTCACCACAAATCAGATTCTTCTGAGGAGTTCCCAGTACATTATCCTTTCCCCTGTGTAATTACCTTAACCAGCTCCAGCTGTTTTTATTCTCAGAAGGTCTACTCCCTGATATACACCTGCTTCCCCCCTTCGTAAGTGCAGGTCCTAAATGAGCTTTTTTCTCTGTTCCCTCACCAAAATCCAGACTCTTTTGGGAGTTACCAGTACAGTATCCATACCAGGAGGTACTTATTTTATTAAGCTACAGCTTTTCTTAATCTCAGTGGAGATATTTACTGATAAACAGCTACCTACGCAGCATGTTCATGTCGTTCCTAAATGAGCTTTTATCTCTCTCCCCTCACCACAAATCAGATTCTTCTGAGGAGTTCCCAGTACATTATCCTTTCCCCTGTGTAATTACCTTAACAAGCTCCAGATGTTTTGATTCTCAGAAGGTTTACTCCCTGATATACAGCTGCCTACCCCCTTCGTAAGTGCAGGTCCTAAATGAGCTTTTTTCTCTGTTCCCTCCCCACAATCCAGATTCTTTTGGGGAGTTACCAGTACAGTAACCATACCAGGAAGTACTTAATTTATTAAGCTACTGCTTTTCTTAATCTCAGTGGAGATATTTACTGATAAACAGCTACCTACGCAGCATGTTCATGTCGTTCCTAAATGAGCTTTTATCTCTCTCCCCTCACCACAAATCAGATTCTTCTGAGGAGTTCCCAGTACATTATCCTTTCCCTTTTGTAATTACCTTAACAAGCTCCAGCTGTTTTTATTCTCTGAAGGTTTACTCCTTGATATACAGCTGCCTACCCCCTTCGTTAGTGCAGGTCCTAAATGAGCTTTTTTCTCTGTTCCCTCACCACAATCCAGATTCTTTTGGGGAGTTACCAGTACAATAACCATACCAGGAAGTACTTAATTTATTAGCTACTGCTTTTCTTAATCTCAGTGGAGATATTTACTGATAAACAGCTACCTACGCAGCATGTTCATGTCGTTCCTAAATGAGCTTTTATCTCTCTCCCCTCTCCACGAATCAGACTCTTCTGAGGAGTTCCCAGTACAATATCCTTTCCCCTGTGTAATTACCTTAACAAGCTCCAGCTGTTTTTATTCTCAGAAGGTTTACTCCCTGATATACAGCTGCCTACCCCCTTCGTAAGTGCAGGTCCTAAATGAGCTTTTTTCTTTGTTCCCTCACCACAATCCAGATTCTTTTGGGGAGTTACCAGTACAGTAACCATACCAGGAAGTACTTAATTTATTAAGCTACTGCTTTTCTTAATCTCAGTGGAGATATTTACTGATAAACAGCTACCTAAGCAGCATGTTCATGTCGTTCCTAAAGGAGCTTTTATCTCTCTCCCCTCACCACGAATCAGATTCTTCTGAGGAGTTCCCAGTACATTATCCTTTCCCCTGTGTAATTACCTTAACAAGCTCCAGCTGTTTTTATTCTCTGAAGGTTTACTCCTTGATATACAGCTGCCTACCCCCTTCGTAAGTGCAGGTCCTAAATGAGCTTTTTTCTCTGTTCCCTCACCACAATCCAGATTCTTTTGGGGAGTTACCAGTACAATAACCATACCAGGAAGTACTTAATTTATTAAGCTACTGCTTTTCTTAATCTCAGTGGAGATATTTACTGATAAACAGCTACCTACGCAGCATGTTCATGTCGTTCCTAAATGAGCTTTTATCTCTCTCCCCTCACCACAAATCAGATTCTTCTGAGGAGTTCCCAGTACATTATCCTTTCCCCTGTGTAATTACCTTAACAAGCTCCAGCTGTTTTTATTCTCAGAAGGTTTACTCCCTGATGTACTGCTGCCTAACCCCTTCTTAAGTGCAGGTCCTAATTGAGCTTTTTTCTCTGTTCCCTCACCACAATCCAGATTCTTTTAGGGAGTTACCAGTACAGTAACCGTACCAGGAAGTACTTAATTTATTAAGCTACTGCTTTTCTTAATCTCAGTGGAGATATTTACTGATAAACAGCTACCTACACAGCATGTTCATGTCGTTCCTAAATGAGCTTTTATCTCTCTCCCTTCACCACAAATCAGATTCTTCTGAGGAGTTCCCAGTACATTATCCTTTCCCCTGTGTAATTACCTTAACAAGCTCCAGCTGTTTTTATTCTCAGAAGGTTTACTCCCTAATATACAGCTGCCTAACCCCTTCGTAAGTGCAGGTCCTAAATGAGCTTTTTTCTCTGTTCCCTCACCACAATAGAGATTCTTTTGGGAGTTACCAGTACAGTAACCATACCAGGAAGTACTTAATTTATTAAGCTACTGCTTTTCTTAATCTTAGTGGAGATATTTACTGATAAACAGCAACCTACGCAGCATGTTCATGTCGTTCCTAAATGAGCTTTTATCTCTCTCCCCTCACCACAAATCAGATTCTTCTGAGGATTTCCCAGTACATTATCCTTTCCCCTGTGTAATTACCTTAACAAGCTCCAGCTGTTTTTATTGTCAGAAGGTTTATCCCTGATATACAGCTATCTATCCCGTTCGTAAGTGCAGGTCCAAAATGAGCTTTTTTCTCTGTTCCCTCACCACAATCCAGATTCTGTTGGGGAGTTACCAGTATAGTAACTATACCAGGAAGTACTTAATTTATTAAGCTATTGCTTTTCTTAATCTCAGTGGAGATATTTACTGATAAACAGCTACGTACGCAGCATGTTCATGTCGTTCCTAAATGAGCTTTTATCGCTCTCCCCTCACCACAAATCAGATTCTTCTGAGGAGTTCCCAGTACATTATCCTTTCCCCTGTGTAATTACCTTAACAAGCTCCAGCTGTTTTTATTCTCAGAAGGTTTACTCCCTGATGTACTGCTGCCTACCCCCTTCGTAAGTGCAGGTCCTAATTGAGCTTTTTTCTCTGTTCCCTCACCACAATCCAGATTCTTTTGGGGAGTTACCAGTACAGTAACCATACCAGGAAGTACTTAATTTATTAAGCTACTGCTTTTCTTAATCTCAGTGGAGATATTTACTGATAAACAGCTACCTACGCAGCATGTTCATGTCGTTCCTAAATGAGCTTTTATCTCTCTCCCCTCACCACAAATCAGATTCTTCTGAGGAGTTCCCAGTACATTATCCTTTCCCCTGTGTAATTACCTTAACACGCTCCAGCTGTTTTTATTCTCAGAAGGTTTAATCCCTGATATACAGCTGCCTACCCCCTTCGTAAGTGCAGGTCCTAAATGAGCTTTTTTCTCTTTTCCCTCACCACAATCCAGATACTTTTGGGGAGTTACCAGTACAGTAACCATACCAGGAAGTACTTAATTTATTAAACTACTGCTATTCTTATTCTCAGTGGAGATATTTACTGATAAACAGCTACCTACGCAGCATGTTCATGTCGTTCCTAAATGAGCTTTTATCTCTCTCCCCTCACCACAAATCAGATTCTTCTGAGGAGTTCCCAGTACATTATCCTTTCCCCTGTGTAATTACCTTAACAAGCTCCAGCTGTTTTTATTCTCAGAAGGTTTACTCCCTGATATACAGCTGCCTACCACCTTCGTAAGTGCAGGTCATAAATGAGCTTTTTTCTCTGTTCCCTCAACACAATCCAGATTCTTTTGGGGAGTTACCAGTACAGTAACCATACCAGGAAGTACTTAATTTATTAAGCTACTGCTTTTCTTAATCTCAGTGGAGATATTTACTGATAAACAGCTACCTACGCAGCATGTTCATGTCGTTCCTAAATGAGATTTTATCTCTCTCCCCTCACCACAATTCAGATTCTTCTGAGGAGTTCCCAGTACATTATCCTTTCCCCTGTGTAATTACCTTAACAAGCTCCAGCTGTTTTTATTCTCAGAAGGTTTACTCCCTGGTATAGAGCTGCCTACCCCCTTCGTAAGTGCAGGTCCTAAATGAGCTTTTTTCTCTGTTCGTCACCACAATCCAGATTCTTTTGGGGAGTTACCAGTACAGTAACCATACCAGGAAGTACTTAATTTATTAAGCTACTGCTTTTCTTAATCTCAGTGGAGATATTTACTGATAAACAGCTACCTACGCAGCATGTTTATGTCGTTCTTAAATGAGCTTTTATTTCTCTCGCTTCACCACAAATCAGATTCTTCTGAGGAGTTCCCAGTACATTATCCTTTCCCCTGTGTAATTACCTTAACAAGCTCCAGCTGTTTTTATTCTCAGAAGGTTTAATCCCTGATATACAGCTGCCTACCCCCTTCCTATGTGCAGGTCCTAAATGAGCTTTTTTCTCTGTTCCCTCACCACAATACAGATTCTTTTGGGGAGTTATCAGTACAGTAACCATACCAGGAAGTACTTAATTTATTAAGCTACTGCTTTTCTTAATCTTAGTGGAGATATTTACTGACAAACAGCAACGTACGCAGCATGTTCATGTCGTTCCTAAATGAGCTTTTATCTCTCTCCCCTCACCACAAATCAGACTCTTCTGAGGAGGTCCCAGTACATTATCCTTTCCCCTGTGTAATTACCTTAACAAGCTCCAGCTGTTTTTATTCTCAGAAGGTTTACTCCCTGATATACAGCTGCCTACCCCCTTCGTAATTGCAGGTCCTAAAAGAGCTTTTTTCTCTGTTCCCTCACCACAATCCAGATTCTTTTGGGGAGTTACCAGTACAGTAACCATACCAGGAAGTACTTAATTTATTAAGCTACTGCTTTTCTTAATCTCAGTGGAGATATTTACTGACAAACAGCAACGTACGCAGCATGTTCATGTCGTTCCTAAATGAGCTTTTATCTCTCTCCCCTCACCACAAATCAGATTCTTCTGAGGAGTTCCCAGTACATTATCCTTTCCCCTGTGTAATTACCTTAACAAGCTCCAGCTGTTTTTATTCTCAGAAGGTTTACTCCCTGATGTACTGCTGCCTACCCCCTTCGTAAGTGCATTTCCTAATTGAGCTTTTTTCTCTGTTCCCTCACCACAATCCAGATTCTTTAGGGGAGTTACCAGTACAGTAACCATACCAGGAAGTACTTAATTTATTAAGCTACTGCTTTTCTTAATCTCAGTGGAGATATTTACTGATAAACAGCTACCTACGCAGCATGTTCATGTCGTTCCTAATGAGCTTTTATCTCTCTCCCCTCTCCACGAATCAGACTCTTCTGAGGAGTTCCCAGTACATTATCCTTTCCCCTGTGTAATTACCTTAACAAGCTCCAGCTGTTTTTATTCTCAGAAGGTTTACTCCCTGATATACAGCTGCCTACCCCCTTCGTAAGTGCAGGTCCTAAATGAGCTTTTTTCTTTGTTCCCTCACCACAATCCAGATTCTTTTGGGGAGTTACCAGTACAGTAACCATACCAGGAAGTACTTAATTTATTAAGCTACTGCTTTTCTTAATCTCAGTGGAGATATTTACTGATAAACAGCTACCGAAGCAGCATGTTCATGTCGTTCCTAAAGGAGCTTTTATCTCTCTCCCCTCACCACGAATCAGATTCTTCTGAGGAGTTCCCAGTACATTATCCTTTCCCCTGTGTAATTACCTTAACAAGCTCCAGCTGTTTTTATTCTCTGAAGGTTTACTCCTTGATATACAGCTGCCTACCCCCTTCGTAAGTGCAGGTCCTAAATGAGCTTTTTTCTCTGTTCCCTCACCACAATCCAGATTCTTTTGGGGAGTTACCAGTACAATAACCATACCAGGAAGTACTTAATTTATTAAGCTACTGCTTTTCTTAATCTCAGTGGAGATATTTACTGATAAACAGCTACCTACGCAGCATGTTCATGTCGTTCCTAAATGAACTTTTATCTCTCTCCCCTCTCGACGAATCAGACTCTTCTGAGGAGTTCCCAGTACATTATCCTTTCCCCTGTGTAATTACCTTAACAAGCTCCAGCTGTTTTTATTCTCAGAAGGTTTACTCCCTGATATACAGCTGCGTACCCCCTTCGTAAGTTCAGGTCCTAAATGAGCTTTTTTCTTTGTTCCCTCACCACAATCCAGATTCTTTTGGGGAGTTACCAGTACAGTAACCATACCAGGAAGTACGTAATTTATTAAGCTACTGCTTTTCTTAATCTCAGTGGAGATATTTACTGATAAACAGCTACCTAGGCAGCATGTTCATGTCGTTCAAAATGAGCTTTTATCTCTCTCCCCTCACCACAAATCAGATTCTTCTGAGGAGTTCCCAGTACATTATCCTTTCCCCTGTGTAATTACCTTAACAAGCTCCAGATGTTTTGATTCTCAGAAGGTTTACTCCCTGATATACAGCTGCCTACCCCCTTCGTAAGTGCAGGTCCTAAATGAGCTTTATTCTCTGTTCCCTCACCACAATCCAAATTATTTTGGGGAGTTACCTGTACAGTAACCATACCAGGAAGTACTTAATTTATTAAGCTACTGGTTTTCTTAATCTCAGTGGAGATATTTACTGATAAACAGCTACCTATGCAGCATGTTCATGTCGTTCCTAAATGAGCTTTTATCTCTCTCCCCTCACCACAAATCAGATTCTTCTGAGGAGTTCCCAGTACATTATCCTTTCCTCTGTGTAATTACCTTAACAAGCTCCAGCTGTTTTTATTCTCAGAAGGTTTACTCCCTGATATACAGCTGCCTACCCCCTTCGTAAGTGCAGGTCCTAAATGAGCTTTTTTATCTGTTCCCTCACCACAATCCAGATTCTTTTGTGGAGTTACCGGTACAGTAACCATACCAGGAAGTAATTTATTAAGCTACTGCTTTTCTTAATCTCAGTGGAGATATTTACTGATAAACAGCTACCTACGCAGCATGTTCATGTCGTTCCTAAATGAGCTTTTATCTCTCTCCCTTCACCACTAATCAGATTCTTCTGAGGAGTTCCCAGTACATTATCCTTTCCCCTGTGTAATTACCTTAACAAGCTCCAGCTGTTTTTATTCTCAGAAGTTTTACTCCCTGATATACAGCTGCCTACCCCCTTCGTAAGTGCAGGTCCTAAATGAGCTTTTTTCTCTGTTCCCTCACCACAAACCAGATTCTTTTGGGGAGGTACCAGTACAGTAACCATACCAGGAAGTACTTAATTTATTAAGCTACTGCTTTTCTTAATCTTAGTGGAGATATTTACTGATAAACAGCAACGTACGCAGCATGTTCATGTCGTTCCTAAATGAGCTATTATCTCTCTCCCCTCACCACAAATCAGATTCTTCTGAGGAGTTCCCAGTACATTATCCTTTCCCCTGTGTAATTACCTTAACAAGCTCCAGCTGTTTTTATTGTCAGAAGGTTTACTCCCTGATATACAGCTGTCTACAACGTTCGTAAGTGCAGGTCCTAAATGAGCTTTTTTCTCTGTTCCCTCACCACAATCCAGATTCTTTTGGGGAGTTACCAGTGTAGTAACCATATCAGAAAGTACTTAATTTATTAAGCTACTGCTTTTCTTATTCTCAGTGGAGATATTTACTGATAAACAGCTACCTACACAGCATGTTCATGTCGTTCCTAAATGAGCTTTTATCTCTCTCCCTTCACCACAAATCAGATTCTTCTGAGGAGTTCCCAGTACATTACCTTTCCCCTGTGTAATTACCTTAACAAGCTCCAGCTGTTTTTATTCTCAGAAGGTTTAATCCCTGATATACAGCTGCCTACCACCTTCGTAAGTGCAGGTCCTAATTGAGCTTTTTTCTCTGTTCCCTCACCACAATCCAGATTCTTTTGGGGAGTTACCAGTACAGTAACCATACCAGGAAGTACTTAATTTATTAAGCTACTGCTTTTCTTAATCTCAGTGGAGATATTTACTGATAAACAGCTACCTACGCAGCATGTTCATGTCGTTCATAAATGAGCTTTTATCTCTCTCCCCTCACCACAAATCAGATTCTTCTGAGAAGTTCCCAGTACATTATCCTTTCCCCTGTGTAATTACCTTAACAAACTCCAGCTGTTTTTATTCTCAGAAGGTTTAATCCCTGATATACAGCTGCCTACCCCCCTTCGTAAGTGCAGGTCCTAAAAGAGCTTTTTTCTGTGTTCCCTCACCACAATCCAGATTCTTTTGGGGAGTTACCAGTACAGTAACGATACCAGGAAGTACTTAATTTATTAAGCTACTGCTTTTCTTAATCTCAGTGGAGATATTTACTGATAAACAGCTACCTACGCAGCATGTTCATGTCGTTCCTAAATGAGCTTTTATCTCTCTCCCCTCACCACAAATCAGATTCTTCTGAGGAGTTCCCAGTACATTATCCTTTCCCCTGTGTAATTACCTTAACAAGCTCCAGCTGTTTTTATTCTCAGAAGGTTTACTCCCTGATGTACTGCTGCCTAACCCCTTCTTAAGTGCAGGTCCTAATTGAGCTTTTTTCTCTGTTCCCTCACCACAATCCAGATTCTTTTAGGGAGTTACCAGTACAGTAACCGTACCAGGAAGTACTTAATTTATTAAGCTACTGCTTTTCTTAATCTCAGTGGAGATATTTACTGATAAACAGCTACCTACGCAGCATGTTCATGTCGTTCCTAAATGAGCTTTTATCTCTCTCCCCTCACCACAAATCAGATTCTTCTGAGGAGTTCCCAGTACATTATCCTTTCCCCTGTGTAATTACCTTAACAAGCTCCAGCTGTTTTTTTTCTCAGAAGGTTTACTCCCCGATATACAGCTGTCTACCGCTTTCGTAAGTGCAGGTCCTAAATGAGCTTTTTCTCTTTTCCCACACCACAATCCAGATTCTTTTGGGGAGTTACCAGTACAGTAACCATACCAGGAAGTACTTAATTTATTAAGCTACTGCTTTTCTTAATCTCAGTGGAGATATTTACTGATAAACAGCTACCTACACAGCATGTTCATGTCGTTCCTAAATGAGCTTTTATCTCTCTCCCTTCACCACAAATCAGATTCTTCTGAGGAGTTCCCAGTACATTATCCTTTCCCCTGTGTAATTACCTTAACAAGCTCCAGCTGTTTTTATTCTCAGAAGGTTTACTCCCTAATATACAGCTGCCTAACCCCTTCGTAAGTGCAGGTCCTAAATGAGCTTTTTTCTCTGTTCCCTCACCACAATAGAGATTCTTTTGGGGAGTTACCAGTACAGTAACCATACCAGGAAGTACTTAATTTATTAAGCTACTGCTTTTCTTAATCTTAGTGGAGATATTTACTGATAAACAGCAACGTACGCAGCATGTTCATGTCGTTCCTAAATGAGCTTTTATCTCTCTCCCCTCACCACAAATCAGATTCTTCTGAGGATTTCCCAGTACATTATCCTTTCCCCTGTGTAATTACCTTAACAAGCTCCAGCTGTTTTTATTGTCAGAAGGTTTATCCCTGATATACAGCTATCTATCCCGTTCGTAAGTGCAGGTCCAAAATGAGCTTTTTTCTCTGTTCCCTCACCACAATCCAGATTCTGTTGGGGAGTTACCAGTATAGTAACTATACCAGGAAGTACTTAATTTATTAAGCTATTGCTTTTCTTAATCTCAGTGGAGATATTTACTGATAAACAGCTACGTACGCAGCATGTTCATGTCGTTCCTAAATGAGCTTTTATCGCTCTCCCCCTCACCACAAATCAGATTCTTCTGAGGAGTTCCCAGTACATTATCCTTTCCCCTGTGTAATTACCTTAACAAGCTCCAGCTGTTTTTATTCTCAGAAGGTTTACTCCCTGATGTACTGCTGCCTACCCCCTTCGTAAGTGCAGGTCCTAATTGAGCTTTTTTCTCTGTTCCCTCACCACAATCCAGATTCTTTTGGGAGTTACCAGTACAGTAACCATACCAGGAAGTACTTAATTTATTAAGCTACTGCTTTTCTTAATCTCAGTGGAGATATTTACTGATAAACAGCTACCTACGCAGCATGTTCATGTCGTTCCTAAATGAGCTTTTATCTCTCTCCCCTCACCACAAATCAGATTCTTCTGAGGAGTTCCCAGTACATTATCCTTTCCCCTGTGTAATTACCTTAACACGCTCCAGCTGTTTTTATTCTCAGAAGGTTTAATCCCTGATATACAGCTGCCTACCCCCTTCGTAAGTGCAGGTCCTAAATGAGCTTTTTTCTCTTTTCCCTCACCACAATCCAGATACTTTTGGGGAGTTACCAGTACAGTAACCATACCAGGAAGTACTTAATTTATTAAACTACTGCTATTCTTATTCTCAGTGGAGATATTTACTGATAAACAGCTACCTACGCAGCATGTTCATGTCGTTCCTAAATGAGCTTTTATCTCTCTCCCCTCACCACAAATCAGATTCTTCTGAGGAGTTCCCAGTACATTATCCTTTCCCCTGTGTAATTACCTTAACAAGCTCCAGCTGTTTTTATTCTCAGAAGGTTTACTCCCTGATATACAGCTGCCTACCACCTTCGTAAGTGCAGGTCATAAATGAGCTTTTTTCTCTGTTCCCTCAACACAATCCAGATTCTTTTGGGGAGTTACCAGTACAGTAACCATACCAGGAAGTACTTAATTTATTAAGCTACTGCTTTTCTTAATCTCAGTGGAGATATTTACTGATAAACAGCTACCTACGCAGCATGTTCATGTCGTTCCTAAATGAGATTTTATCTCTCTCCCCTCACCACAATTCAGATTCTTCTGAGGAGTTCCCAGTACATTATCCTTTCCCCTGTGTAATTACCTTAACAAGCTCCAGCTGTTTTTATTCTCAGAAGGTTTACTCCCTGGTATAGAGCTGCCTACCCCCTTCGTAAGTGCAGGTCCTAAATGAGCTTTTTTCTCTGTTCGTCACCACAATCCAGATTCTTTTGGGGAGTTACCAGTACAGTAACCATACCAGGAAGTACTTAATTTATTAAGCTACTGCTTTTCTTAATCTCAGTGGAGATATTTACTGATAAACAGCTACCTACGCAGCATGTTCATGTCGTTCTTAAATGAGCTTTTATTTCTCTCGCTTCACCACAAATCAGATTCTTCTGAGGAGTTCCCAGTACATTATCCTTTCCCCTGTGTAATTACCTTAACAAGCTCCAGCTGTTTTTATTCTCAGAAGGTTTAATCCCTGATATACAGCTGCCTACCCCCTTCCTATGTGCAGGTCCTAAATGAGCTTTTTTCTCTGTTCCCTCACCACAATACAGATTCTTTTGGGGAGTTATCAGTACAGTAACCATACCAGGAAGTACTTAATTTATTAAGCTACTGCTTTTCTTAATCTTAGTGGAGATATTTACTGACAAACAGCAACGTACGCAGCATGTTCATGTCGTTCCTAAATGAGCTTTTATCTCTCTCCCCTCACCACAAATCAGACTCTTCTGAGGAGGTCCCAGTACATTATCCTTTCCCCTGTGTAATTACCTTAACAAGCTCCAGCTGTTTTTATTCTCAGAAGGTTTACTCCCTGATATACAGCTGCCTACCCCCTTCGTAATTGCAGGTCCTAAAAGAGCTTTTTTCTCTGTTCCCTCACCACAATCCAGATTCTTTTGGGGAGTTACCAGTACAGTAACCATACCAGGAAGTACTTAATTTATTAAGCTACTGCTTTTCTTAATCTCAGTGGAGATATTTACTGACAAACAGCAACGTACGCAGCATGTTCATGTCGTTCCTAAATGAGCTTTTATCTCTCTCCCCTCACCACAAATCAGATTCTTCTGAGGAGTTCCCAGTACATTATCCTTTCCCCTGTGTAATTACCTTAACAAGCTCCAGCTGTTTTTATTCTCAGAAGGTTTACTCCCTGATGTACTGCTGCCTACCCCCTTCGTAAGTGCATTTCCTAATTGAGCTTTTTTCTCTGTTCCCTCACCACAATCCAGATTCTTTAGGGAGTTACCAGTACAGTAACCATACCAGGAAGTACTTAATTTATTAAGCTACTGCTTTTCTTAATCTCAGTGGAGATATTTACTGATAAACAGCTACGTACGAAGCATGTTCATGTCGTTCCGAAATGAGCTTTTATCTCTCCCCTCACCACTAATCAGATTCTTCTGAGGAGTTCCCAGTACATTATCATTTCCCCTGTGCAATTACCTTAACAAGCTCCAGCTGTTTTTATTCTCAGAAGGTTTAATCCCTGATATACAGCTGCCTACCCCCTTCGTAAGTGCAGGTCCTAAATGAGCTTTTTTCTCTTTTCCCTCACCACAATCCAGATTCTTTTGGGGAGTTACCAGTACAGTAACCATACCAGGAAGTACTTAATTTATTAAACTACTGCTTTTCTTAATCTCAGTGGAGATATTTACTGATAAACAGCTACCTACGCAGCATGTTCATGTCGTTCCTAAATGAGCTTTATCTCTCTCCCCTCACCACAAATCAGATTCTTCTGAGGAGGTCCCAGTACATTATCCTTTCCCCTGTGTAATTACCTTAACAAGCTCCAGCTGTTTTTATTCTCAGAAGGTTTACTCCCTGATATACAGCTTCCTACCCCCTTCGTAAGTGCAGGTCCTAAATGAGCTTTTTTCTCTGTTCCCTCACCACAATCCAGATTCTTTTGGGGAGTTACCAGTACAGTAACCATACCAGGAAGTACTTAATTTATTAAGCTACTGCTTTTCTTAATCTTAGTGGAGATATTTACTGACAAACAGCAACGTACGCAGCATGTTCATGTCGTTCCTAAATGAGCTTTTATCTCTCTCCCCTCACCACAAATCAGACTCTTCTGAGGAGTTCCCAGTACATTATCCTTTCCCCTGTGTAATTACCTTAACAAGCTCCAGCTGTTTTTATTCTCAGAAGGTTTACTCCCTAATATACAGCTGCCTACCCCCTTCGTATGTGCAGGTCCTAAATGAGCTTTTTTCTCTGTTCCCTCACCACAATACAGATTCTTTTGGGAGTTATCAGTACAGTAACCATACCAGGAAGTACTTAATTTATTAAGCTACTGCTTTTCTTAATCTTAGTGGAGATATTTACTGACAAACAGCAACGTACGCAGCATGTTCATGTCGTTCCTAAATGAGCTTTTATCTCTCTCCCCTCACCACAAATCAGACTCTTCTGAGGAGTTCCCAGTACATTATCCTTTCCCCTGTGTAATTACCTTAACAAGCTCCAGCTGTTTTTATTCTCAGAAGGTTTACTCCCTGATATACAGCTGGCAACCCCCTTCGTAAGTGCAGATCCTAAAAGAGCTTTTTTCTCTGTTCCCTCACCACAATCCAGATTCTTTTGGGGAGTTATCAGTACAGTAACCATACCAGGAAGTACTGAATTTATTAAGCTACTGCTTTTCTTAATCTTAGTGGAGATATTTACTGACAAACAGCAACGTACGCAGCATGTTCATGTCGTTCCGAAATGAGCTTTTTTCTCTCCGCTCACCACTAATCAGATTCTTCTGAGGAGTTCCCAGTACATTATCATTTCCCCTGTGCAATTACCTTAACAAGCTCCAGCTGTTTTTATTCTCAGAAGGTTTAATCCCTGATATACAGCTGCCTACCCACTTCGTAAGTGCAGGTCCTAAATGAGCTTTTTTCTCTGTTCCCTCACCACAATCCAGATTCTTTTGGGGAGTTACCAGTACAGTAACCATACCAGGAAGTACTTAATTAATTAAACTACTGCTTTTCTTAATCTCAGTGGAGATATTTACTGATAAACAGCTACCTACGCAGCATGTTCATGTCGTTCCTAAATGAGCTTTATCTCTCTCCCCTCACCACAAATCAGATTCTTCTGAGGAGGTCCCAGTACATTATCCTTTCCCCTGTGTAATTCCCTTAACAAGCTCCAGCTGTTTTTATTCTCAGACGGTTTACTCCCTGATATACAGCTTCCTACCCCCTTCGTAAGTGCAGGTCCTAAATGAGCTTTTTTCTCTGTTCCCTCACCACAATCCAGATTCTTTTGGGGAGTTACCAGTACAGTAACCATACCAGGAAGTACTTAATTTATTAAGTTACTGCTTTTCTTAATCTCAGTGGAGATATTTACTGATAAACAGCTACGTACGCAGCATGTTCATGTCGTTCCTAAATGAGCTTTTATGTCTCTCCCCTCACCACAAATCAGATTCTTCTGAGGAGTTCCCAGTACTTTATCCTTTCCCCTGTGTAATTACCTTAACAAGCTCCAGCTGTTTTTATTCTCAGAAGGTTTACTCCCTGATATACAGCTGCCTACCCCCTTCGTTAGTGCAGGTCCTAAATGAGCTTTTCTCCCTGTTCCCTCACCACATTCCAGATTCTTTTGGGGAGTTACCAGTACAGTATCCATAGCAGGAAGTACTTAATTTATTAAGCTACTGCTTTTCTTAATCTCAGTGGAGATATTTACTGATAAAAAGCTTCCTACGCAGCATGTTCATGTCGTTCCTAAATGAGCTTTTATCTCTCTCCCCTCACCACAAATCAGATTCATCTGAATTGTTCCCAGTACATTATCCTTTTCCTTGTGTAATTACCTTAACAAGCTCCAGCTGTTTTTATTCTCAGAAGGTTTACTCCCTGATATACTGGTGCCTACCCCCTTCGTAAGTGCAGGTCCTAAATGAGCTTTTTTCTCTGTTCCCTCACCACAATCCAGATTCTTTTGGGGAGTTACCAGTAGAGTAACCATCCCAGGAAGTACTTAATTTATTAAGCTACTGCTTTTCTTAATCTCAGTGGAGATATTTACTGATAAACAGCTACCTACGCAGCATGTTCATGTCGTTCCTAAATGAGCTTTTATCTCTCTCCCCTCACCACAAATCAGATTCATCTGAATTGTTCCCAGTACATTATCCTTTCCCCTGTGTAATTACCTTAACAAGCTCCAGCTGTTTTTATTCTCAGAGGGTTTACTCCTTGATATACAGCTGCCTACCCCCGTCGTAAGTGCAGGTCCTAAATGAGCTTTTTTCTCTGTTCCCTCACCACAATCCAGATTCTTTTCGGGAGTTACCAGTAGAGTAACCATACCAGGAAGTACTTAATTTATTAAGATACTGCTTTTCTTAATCTCAGTGGAGATATTTACTGATAAACAGCTACCTAAGCAGCATGTTCATATCGTTCCTAAATGAGCTTTTATCACTCTCCCCTCACCACAAATCAGATTCTTCTGAGGAGTTCCCAGTACATTATCCTTTCCCCTGTGTAATTACCTTAACAACCTCCAACTGTTTTTATTCTCAGAAGGTTTACTCCCTGATATACAGCTGCCTACCACCTTCGTAAGTGCAGGTCCTAAATGAGCTTTTTTCTCTGTTCCCTCACCACAATCCAGATTCTTTTGGGGAGTTACCAGTACAGTAACCATACCAGGAAGTACTTAATTTATTCAGCTACTGCTTTTCTTAATCTCAGTGGAGATATTTACTGATAAACAGCTACCTACGCAGCATGTTCATGTCGTTCCTAAATGAGCTTTTATCTCTCTCCCCTCACCACAAATCAGATTCTTCTGAGGAGTTCCCAGTACATTATCCTTTCCCCTGTGTAATTACCTTAACAAGCTCCAGCTGTTTTTATTCTCAGAGGGTTTACTCCCTGATATACAGGTGCCTACCCCCTTCGTAAGTGCAGGTCCTAAATGAGCTTTTTTCTCTGTTCCCTCACCATAATCCAGATTCTTTTGGGGAGTTACCAGTACAGTAACCATACCAGGAAGTAATCAATTTATTAAGCTACTGCTTTTCTTAATCTCAGTGGAGAGATTTACTGATAAACAGCTACCTACGCAGCATGTTCATGTCGTTCCTAAATGAGCTTTTATCTCTCTCCCCTCACCACAAATCAGATTCTTCTGAGGAGTTCCCAGTACATTATCCTTTCCCCTGTGTAATTACCTTAACAAGCTCCAGCTGTTTTTATTCTCAGAAGGTTTACTCCCTGATATACAGCTGCCTACCCCCTTCGTAAGTGCAGGTCCTAAATGAGCTTTTTTCTCTGTTCCCTCACCACAATCCAGATTCTTTTGGGGAGTTACCAGTACAGTAACCATACCAGGAAGTACTTAATTTATTAAGCTACTGCTTTTCTTAATCTCAGTGGAGATATTTACTGATAAACAGCTACGTATGCAGCATGTTCATGTCGTTCCTAAATGAGCTTTTATCTCTCTCCCCTCACCACAAATAAGATTCTTCTGAGGAGTTCCCAGTACATTATCCTTTCCCCTGTGTAATTACCTTAACAAGCTCCAGCTGTTTTTATTCTCAGAAGGTTAACTCCCTGATATACAGCTGCCTACCCCCTTCGTAAGTGCAGGTCCTAAATGAGCTTTTTTCTCTGTTCCCTCACCACAATCCAGATTCTTTTGGGGACTTACCAGTACAGTAACCATACCAGGAAGTACTTAATTTATTAAGCTACTGCTTTTCTTAATCTCAGTGGAGATATTTACTGATAAGAAGCTACCTACGCAGCATGTTCATGTCGTTCCTAAATGAGCTTTTATCTCTCACCCATCACCACAAATCAGATTCTTCTTAGGAGTTCCCAGTACATTATCCTTTCCCCTGTGTAATTACCTTAACAAGCTCCAGCTGTGTTTATTCTCAGAAGGTTTACTCCCTGATATACATCTGCATACCCCCTTCGTAAGTGCAGGTCCTAAATGAGCTTTTTTCTCTGTTCCTTCACCACAATCCAGATTCTTTTGGGGAGTTACCAGTACAGTAACCATACCAGGAAGTAATTAATTTATTAAGCTACTGCTTTTCTTGATCTCAGTGGAGATATTTACTGATAAACAGCTACGTACGCAGCATGTTCATGTCGTTCCTAAATGAGCTTTTATCTCTCTCCCCTCACTACAAATCGGATTCTTCTGGGGAGTTCCCAGTACATTATCCTTTCCCCTGTGTAATTACCTTAACAAGCTCCAGCTGTTTTTATTCTCAGAAGGTTTACTCCCTGATGTACAGCTGCCTACCCCCTTCGTAAGTGCAGGTCCTAAATGAGCTTTTTTCTCTGTTCCCTCATCACAATCCAGATTCTTTTGGGGAGTTACCAGTAGAGTAACCATACCAGGAAGTACTTAATTTATTAATCTACTGCTTTGCTTAATCTCAGTGGAGATATTTACTGATAAACAGCTACCTACGCGGCATGTTCATGTCGTTCCTAAATGAGCATTTATCTCTCTCCCCTCAGCACAAATCAGATTCTTCTGAGGAGTTCCCAGTACATTATCCTTTCCCCTGTGTAATTACCTTAACAAGCTCCAGCTGTTTTTATTCTCAGAAGGTTTACTCCCTGATATACAGCTGCCTATCCCCTTCGTAAGTGCAGGTCCTAAATGAGCTTTTTTCTCTGTTCCCTCACCACAATAGAGATTCTTTTGGGGAGTTACCAGTACAGTAACCATACCAGGAAGTACTTAATTTATTAAGCTACTGCTTTTCTTAATCTCAGTGGAGATATTTACTGATAAACAGCTACCTACGCAGCATGTTCATGTCGTTCCGCAATGAGCTTTTATCTCTCTCCCCTCACCACAAATCAGATTCTTCTGAGGAGTTCCCAGTACATTATCCTTTCCCCCGTGTAATTACCTTAACAAGCTCCAGCTGTTTTTATTCTCAGAAGGTTTACTCCCTGATATACAGCTGCCTACCCCCTTCGTAAGTGCAGGTCCTAAATGAGCTTTTTTCTCTGTTCCCTCACCACAATCCAGATTCTTTTGGGGAGTTACCAGTACAGTAACCATACCAGGAAGTACTTAATTTATTAAGCTACTGCTTTTCTTAATCTCAGTGGAGATATTTACTGATAAACAGCTACCTACGCAGCATGTTCATGTCGGTCCGCAATGAGCTTATATCTCTCTCCCCTCACCACAAATCAGATTCTTCTGAGGAGTTCCCAGTACATTATCCTTTCCACTGTGTAATTACCTCAACAAGCTCCAGCTGTTTTTATTCTCAGAAGGTTTTCTCCCTGATATACAGCTGCCTACCCCCGTCGTAAGTGCAGATCCTAAATGAGCTTTTTTCTCTGTTCCCTCACCACAATCCAGATTCTTTTGGGGAGTTACCAGTACAGTAACCATACCAGGAAGTACTTAATTTATTAAGCTACTGCTTTTCTTAATCTCAGTGGAGATATTTACTGATAAACAGCTACCTACGCAGCATGTTCATGTCGGTCCGCAATGAGCTTATATCTCTCTCCCCTCACCACAAATCAGATTCTTGTGAGGAGTTCCCAGTACATTATCCTTTCCCCTGTGTAATTACCTTAACAAGCTCCAGCTGTTTTAATTCTCAGAAGGTTTACTCCCTGATATACAGCTGCCTACCCCCTTCGTAAGTGCAGTTCCTAAATGAGCTTTTTTCTCTGTTCCCTCACCACAATCCAGATTCTTTTGTGGAGTTACCAGTACAGTAACCATACCAGGAAGTACTTAATTTATTAAGCTACTGCTTTTCTTAATCTCAGTGGAGAAATTTACTGATAAACAGCTACCTACGCAGCATGTTCATGTCGTTCCTAAATGAGCTTTTATCTCTCTCCCCTCACCACAAATCAGATTCTTCTGAGGAGTTCCCAGTACATTATCCTTTCCACTGTGTAATTACCTTAACAAGCTCCAGCTGTTTTTATTCTCAGAAGGTTTACTCCCTGATATACAGCTGCCTACCCCCTTCGTAAGTGCAGGTCCTAAATGAGCTTTTTTCTCTGTTCCCTCACCACAATCCAGATTCTTTTGGGGAGTTACCAGTACAGTAACCATACCAGGAAGTACTTAATTTATTAAGCTACTGCTTTTCTTAATCTCAGTGGAGATATTTACTGATAAACAGCTACCTACGCAGCATGTTCATGTCGGTCCGCAATGAGCTTATATCTCTCTCCCCTCACCACAAATCAGATTCTTCTGAGGAGTTCCCAGTACATTATCCTTTCCACTGTGTAATTACCTCAACAAGCTCCAGCTGTTTTTATTCTCAGAAGGTT